>NW_004443984.1:7775687-7795563 GCF_000243295.1 Trichechus manatus latirostris
TTACAACATAGAGGAAAATCACACAGTACCAGGAATCATGGCCTAGCCAAATTGATACACACGTTTTTTGGGGGACATAATTCAAACCATGACAGCCAGTGAAACAAATTACAGTAGCTATAGTGAAGTTTTAGGTCCCAGGGTGGCCCAAATAGTTTGCACTTAGCTAATAACCAAAAAGTTGGTGATTCAAATCCACCCAGCAGCGCTGGGAAAGAAAGCCTGGGGATCTACTTCCATAAGATTACAGCCATTGCAAACCCTATGAAGCGCAGTTCTACTCCAAAGCACATGAGGCCACCATGAGTTGAAATCAACTCTATGGCAATGGGTTTGGTTTCTGGTTTATAATGAAGTTAAAGAGTCCCTGGGTGGCTCAAACCGTTAAGCATTCAGCTACTAACTCAAAGGCTGGCAGTTCGCATCCACCCAGAGGTGCCTCCAAAGAAAGGCCTGGTGATCTACTTCCAAAAGATCACAGCCACTGAAAAACCTATGGAGTGTAGTTCTACTCTGAAACACATGGGGTCTTCATGTGTCGGAACTGACTTAGTGGCAACTGGTTTTTTGGTTTTTTTTAATAGTGAAGTTGTCTTATAATGAAAATCCCTGAAACCATAACTGCATTAATTCTTTACCTGTTAAGAAATTGTTCTTTAACCTCCCACTCTTTACCTGCTTTTAATCAGATTTTAAAACAAACAAAAAACAAATACCTCTTCCTGAATTGCCTACCAACCAAGCAAATGGTGTGTAGCTAAAATCTTGCATTTGCTTTCTTCTATGAAATTATCCTCTTTTCTCATGCTCCTTAACATTAATACAGTAACTTTTATTCCACTTCTATCTCTCCCTCTGGTTTCACTGCTCCTCATTTGATGCTCTCAAGCAAGCCCTTCTCTTTCCACAAAGTAACAGGATAATGTTTTTAACTGAGAGGATGGCTATGACTTCATATTGCCACTTGGGACACAGAGAATGGGACACGGTTATGCCTGACACATTGTTCCCCCAGTCCTCCCGGCATCTGGGGTCTGGAGCACCTACAGCTAGCCAAAGCAACATCATCGATTTATGCCAGTGCAGCACACAAATATTTCTACGTCTGCCTTGATTTGAAAAAGGTAAGAAAGTACTTCTCTAGAGTATATACTGAAAAGAGATATTGTTGTTGTTCGGTGATATCGAGTCAATTCCAACCTAGTAATCCCACGTGACAGAGCAGAACGGCTGCATAGGGTTTTCTTGACTGTAATCTTTACAGAAGCAGACTGCCAGGTCTTTCTCCTGCAGAGCCACTGGATGAGTTCAAATTACCAACCTTTCGGTTAGCAGCTGAGCACTTACCCATTTACGCCACTTTCACCTATACCAAATAGTTTAAGAAAAATGAAAAAGTAGAAGTATTAGAGAAATAAATTTAATCTTGTTGTTGTTAGCTGCTGTCGATTCAGCTCCCAACCCACAGCGACCCCATGCACGACAGTACTAAATGCTGCCTGTTCCTGCACCATCCCCATGATCAGTTCCAGATCAGACCACCTTTCTTTCTAGTCCTTCTTAGTCTGGAAGTTCTGCTGAAACCTGTTCAGCATCATAGCAACATACAGGCCTCCAGTGACAGATGAGTGGTGGCTGTGCATAAAGTGCACTGACAGGGAACTGAACCTGGGCCTCCTGCATGGAAGGCGAGAATTCTACCAATGAACTACCAAAAAACAGAAATCAAACCCACTGCTGTTGAGTCGATTCTGATTCATAGTGACCTGACAGGACAGAGTAGAACTGCTCCATAGGGTTTCACAGACTGTGTAAATCTCTACAAAAGCAGACTGCCGTGTCTTTCTCCCACAGAGCAGCTGGTGGGTTCAAACACCAACCTTTTAGTTAGCAGCCAAGCACTTTAACCACTGCACCACAAGGGCTCCTTTTACTGAACTAGCAATGCCCCCAAATTCAATCTAAACCAAACTCACCACCGTCAAATCTATCTCAACTCATAGTGACCCTACAGGACAGAGCAGAACTGCCCCATAGGGTTTCCAAGACTGTAAATCTCCACAGAAGCAAACTGTCACATCTTTCTCCCACTGAGCAGCTGGTGGGTTTGAACCGCCAACGTTTTGGTTTGCAGCCGAGCACTTTACCCACTGCGCCACCAGGTCTTTTACTGAACTAACAATGTCCCCAAATTCAATCCAGTCTTTGAAAAACAGTAATTTTTTTTTTCAGGATGGCAGCTAAATGAGGCTAGATTTTAGTTATTAACATTTTTCCTTGAGATTGGAGACATTGTTTTAGCAAAGAAAGAAGAAAACATTTTTACATTTGACCAGCTAAATGCCAATTTTTTATTTCATCTAAGTTTTCAAGTTCAATAATTATGTGAATTATCATGAACATACACTTTATAACAATTTGTTTTCAATAAAAAGCCATTTAAATTCAAACATGTAATTCATATACTGAACTAGAACTTAAGATTAATGGACAGTGGCAGCTTTAATAACTTTAAACAACACATTGGCTGCTGATAATGAGCACAGACATGGCAATTCTACACAGTAGGCAAGAAAAACTATTAACTAATTCCTTTAAAAGCCAAATAGGCTTGAGATTCATTTCATTTACAGATTATTATCCTTGCAGTAAGTTCTGGTACACAGACTAGAACTAGGTTATACTTAAGCAAGGGAAAAAAATAAATATAGAATAAAGCACTCAAACAACATGGGTTATGTATTTAATGTCACTGAATTGTATACTTAAAAATGGTTAAAATGTTAAGTGTTTTGTTACATATATTTTTTTACCACAATAAAATTTTATAAATAAAAGCACTCTATGTTGTTAATAAAATTCATTAACACATTAGTCTAGCAGCCCTAAAGGGAGTGCTTCAAACTTTAATGTGCATAAAAATTAAGTGGAGATCTTGTAAAAATGCAAATTCTGATTCAGCAGGCCTTGGATGGGGCCTAAGATTTCTAATGAGCTCCCAGGTGATGCTTATGCTGCTAGTCCATCAACCACACACTGCATATTTAATGCCTTCTATGACACTGGTAAAAATGCTGTTTGCCACTGAGTCAATTCCAACTCACAGCGACCCTTTAGGACAGAGCAGAATTGTCCCATAGGGTTTCCAAGCCTATACACCTTTTACAGAAACAGACTGCCACATCTTTCTCCCGTGGAGAGGCTGGTGGGTAGGAACTGCCAACCTTTCAGTTAGCAGTCAAGGCTTTAACCACCTCGCCACCAGGGCTCCTTACTGGTAAAAAGAATGGATAAAAACTTAAAGGAAGTAACAACCCACACTTCATTTAATGTTTATGGTTTTATAATGAGATTAGTCTGGGGGATGATGGGTTATTAAAATCTTGATGTTTGGGAGAAACACTGACAGTGTCTCAAAAGTGTAAGGGAGGTTGTAATAGTAACAAGAGCAAACACCTATACAGCACTTCACATATATTAACTGATTTAATCCTCATAACAATACTATGAGGTAGGGACTATTGCTATTCCTATTTTACAAAAAGGAAACCTAAGTCACAGAGACATACTTAAACTGCCCAAGATCATACAGATGATAAATGGCAGAGCCAGGATTTGAACTCAGGCAATCTGGTTCTACACTCTACACTTTTAACCACTATACTAGCAGTACATCTCTCAAGAACACATAGCGGAAGAATTAAAACCAGCAAGTGGAGATAAACAGCTTACTTTGAAGAAGAGAATGCAAGTATTAAAGTGAAGAACATAGAGCAACACAGCCTAAGTCAGAGGTTCTCTTCAGGTAACAGAGCACCTAGAAACTTTACTGCTTGGTGAATACCATGACTTCGCAGTATGTAATTTTTGGCTATACTAAAAACTGTTCTGGACTTCAGCATAATAGCTAATGCCAAGTATTTGAGGGAAAAAAAAATATTTTTCTAAAACTGAAAGGAGGGATACCATTTTGGTGGCAACACACCTGGTTTTCATCTCATGGAATAAATCATTTGAGAACCAATGTCCCAGGGGTGACAGGTGAAGAAAGAGTTTTGACACCCAGGACTTACAATAGCAGCATTGGCAGACATAGCTGAAATAACAAGCAGTGAAAATTACTTTTAGCAAAAATATTTTGGACTGAAGGGATGAGTAACTAAAAGTAGAAACCAGTAAAGGACAAAGCACAACATGATTAGGAATTTGATACTGTTGAGGGGAATAGAAGCCCTGGTGGCACAGTGGTTAAAAGGTCAGCAGTTCAAACCCACCAGCCGCTCCTTTAAAACCCTATGGGGCAGTTCTACCTTGTCCTACAGGGTCGATTTATGAGTCAGAATCGACTCGACGGCAACAGGTTAGAGGGAAATAAGCGGCAGAAAATAAACTGTTATTAGCAAACAAAGAAATAGAGGAAGATAAGGAAACAAACACTAAATCTGAGTAATTTTTAGGAGAATAAGGGAACCAGTCATCAGAAAATATATTCTAAGCGATGGTAAATTGTCCACATAATGAAGCTGCAGATGGATAAAGTCAAGCAAGGGTAGGCTAGTAATTTCAAGCTGACCAAGCACAAAAGTAGTCCTGAGAGACACAGTGCAAAGGCTTATGGAATATGCAGAAAGAAAAAATGTTAACCCTCAGACAATATCAAATTCATCCGTTTGACAAATATTTCTTGAGACTTACTTTGTGTTTGGCTCTATTCTAGGTGCTAGGGCTACAGGAGTGACCATACCAGGCCAAAGTCCTGCCCTCATAGAACTTACATGTTAGTGGGAGAGACTGACAACAAATACATTTAGAAGGGAAAACTGAATAAAGAATTATCGTAAAAGCCTAGAATGGAGCCCTTTACAAATAAGGAGGATACACAGAGCCATATATGGGAAATAACACATTACTCCCTGCTCCCCGAAAAGCCCTGTAGCCTATAGCTCTCATTAGATGCTCTTCATCGCTCTCAAAAAAAAGACATTAAAACAATAAAGAAATGCATTTAGAAATGTACCCATAAGTAAAAGAATAACTTGACTTTTACTTTCAAGAATGCCTATCAATACTACTTCCCAGACAGGCACAGTAAATTTTAAGTTTTCCAAATCTGACATCTCTTGGATCAAAACATTTTATTGGTGTAACTATTTTAAAAATAAACAAGAAATGCTTTTCCAATAGTCCATAAAAGTGCAAGTAGAAAAGCATCCTAACAAAGGAAAACAAATTCTGAAACTACAAAAAAAAAGATTTGGTCTCAGTAGGCTTTAAGAATCTCACTGATATCTGATTTAAGCCCCCTAACTAACTGTATTCCTACCTTCGATTCCAAAAAAAAGTTTCACTGAGCACAGGTGTTGGTTATTACATGAAAACTTTTTAAGAGTAAACAGAGGATGTTTAAAGAAATTACTGAAGAGCTCATTTTCAATACTCTGTTAATTATCTGGTCTCAGTCTAAAAATTGTAAATTCAAACTACTCTGCTATATTTTTAAAAAGATGTGAACTGACACATATAGAGACTTCTTAAAAATAGAGGACTCAAGAAATAAGGCAGCAGACAAGGGTTTCACTTTTATACTCCTGAAACAAGATACCACTTTAAGGCAAACAAATGTATTTCAGAAGATTCATCCCGCTATGCCTATCTGCAACATCCACACTACAGAAAGCTCATTTAAATCTACCACTTCTTTAAAGTGTTTAACAAGCAATCTGTTCTCTCTATACAAATGAGAAACAATAGAAATGTACTTGTTCCAACATGAACTACCCTTATAACAATGCATTACACAACTGGATCTCATTTGCTTTACAATGCTAACACTTTTCTGTGCTACTGCACTCCGAACGAGGATATAAAATTTAGACTACCTCACATTCTTGGGAACAAAAATTGGGAAAAAAAAAGTGTCAGTCATTTACTTTTTTTTGTTAAAAATTCAAAACTAGTTTTTAATTAAAAAACTAAAGTGCCTAGGAAGCAAAACTGATCCTCTCACCCCCACACCCTGGCCACAAAAAGAGCAAGTGAGGCAATCTCGGTAGGTATCTTGCATCAAACAAGTATATGGGATAAGTCAATTAATCCGGGAAAGTCATTTTGGGGCCAAAAAAATGCACCCACAAATAAACTGGCTTCATTCAAGTACAGTCAAGGGAGAACTTTAAAGTTATATCCTACGCAAGCGGCTACAGAAGGTGTTGTCTTATGCTTTATTTTCTGTCACAACCTAATCTTGAGATTTTAAATCTTCCTTTAGATGCATCTGAGGTGACCATGAACCCGAGTTAACAGGATTTCAAAAAAATCATCTCTGAACATGATGCGCTGGGAAGCGGGCAGGATAAGTCTCTGGATGACCCACTAAAACTGCAAAACGCTGTCTTAATCTGGTGAGTCCCTGACTTGTAGGAGTTAAAACTCTCACCCCTTATACTGCGATGACGTAATCTTCCACACTGCATTTCTCTAGGATTTAAACGGAAGGAAAAAAACAAACGAACAAAGAAAATTTCCCCTTAGTAAGAGGAATTAAGCAAGGGGCCGAACGACAGTTTCGGGAGGGGGTTAGGTAACTCCCTGAAGGGGAAGCTTCAAAGCTTCAGCTGAATAAGCAGGGAGAGTGTCAGATGTAGGAGAAGCAAACAGAAATATTAGGAACTCAACCTAAGGCAGGATAAAGGACACTGGAGAAAGGGAGACCAAACCTACCCTGCTCAAATGAACTGCCGAGCTGGGAGGCAGGGGCGGGAAGAGCGTCGAAGGAACAGCCAAGGGCAGTCAGCAAGCTGCCCCCTCCCCAGCCGCCACTTCCCCGCCGCAGTTGCAATGCCGCTCCCCTCCCCCCGCCCGCCGCAAAATGTCCGCGGCGGCGCCCGGCAAAGCAGGAAGTCGAAGGCGAAGCGCGGTGGGCAGCAACCAGCCTTCGAGTCCCGAGGACCAACACCTCCTCCACCTCGGGCGCCCGCGAGAGGCTTCGCGGCCCAGGGCCCAAAGCACCCCAGTCCGGCCGCCCGCCTTTGGGTGCCCACGGGGCCCGGCCGGAGGGGGAGGGGAGCCCGGGCGGCTGGGATGGGTGTGACCCCTTCCTTCCGCCGCTGCCCGGTGACAGCCCGGCCCCGCCCGCGCCCTCAGGCCGGCACCCCGAGCCCCAGCCCGGCACCTCGCAGCGGGCGTGCACCCCGCCTTCCCCGCCGCGACTCCCTCCCCTTCGTTTCTCTACAGAACCGGGACCCGCGCTCGCCTGGAGAGCACAGCACGAACCGGGCACCCCACCCCCACCCCCGCCGCGTTCTGCGCTCCCAGGCCTCGCAGAATCCCGGGGACCGGGTGTCCCCGAAGACGAGGAAAGGCTAGGGGCGACACGGTGGGGACGGGACGATGGGGTAGTCGGTTCCTCGGGGAACCTCAGGCCCCGCACTCACCTCAGCTTCTCCGCCCGGGCGTTGGCAGCACTGCGCGGGGTCTCCTCGACTGCCGGACAGGGGCACGCACTTGACGTCAGCACGCAGGCGACGCACGGTTGGGTGCCCGCGGAAGTAGGAGGGACGGAGAGGGGAAGAAGAGGCTGGGACGGTTCGAGGCGGAGCCTAAATTCCTCCCACGTCTCGGCTGCGCTCGACCAGCGCGCACGCGCAAGGCCGGAGTGGCGCCAGTGTTCAGTGTTCCGCTCTGTACCTCTTTTCCCGATGATTGTAGTTGTCATAAGACTAGAAACAATAGTTTGCAAAGCACTCCAGTGACATTTCTTTTGATCCTTGCAACCCTGGAAGCAAAGTATTATCGTCCCTATTTTGCAGAGAAGACGGAGGCTTCTCAGAGACGGGCAGTGACTTGCCCGAGTGTACACAGCAAGTGGGTGGCCTCCTGACTCCCCAGGTCTGTATTCAGTCCGCTGTGGCGTGAGAGCTCCTACACCCCACTGTCCGTCGCTTCAGCCACAAAGGTCTTTTGTTTCAGAATCTTCCTCCCCACCGTAGGGCCCTGCACTTAACTGTTGGTTGACTTTCAGCCCTCAAATGTCCCCGCCTTCTCTGATCATCCTATCCTCCCAGCACGCTGCTAGCTTGCAGGCTCCGGGAGAATAGGAACCTTCTCTGTCGTATTCTCAGATGTTTCCCAATGTTCAGAGAAAAATAGTTTATCCTAATAATAGTTAATATATTGCTTACCACCACAGTTATTTCGTCAAGAAAGATAATATTCCAATATATTTCATTTAATCATCATATTTTCTCTTGAACTTATTAATTCCACAAAAAATAACCACATTTTTCAGTGTATACTATAAGCATGATGCTAATAACTTTGCATGTAGTAGTAACTAATTTAATTCTCAGAACAACCCTATGAAGTAAGAACTGTTATCCCCATTTTACGAATGAGTGAACTGAAACTCAGAGGTGTTAAGAAATTTACCAAAAGTCACCCAACCAGGCAGTGGCAGAGCAGGGGCTTGGACCTAGGCTTTTGGACCCAGGAGGCTGGTTCTAGTTTGACCACTACACTGTCCTACTGCCCAGTAGGTTTATTATAGGGAAATCAGAAGATAAACTTCAGTTGTAGTCCTACCCACAAGGATACCAGCTATTAACATTTTTGGTGAGTACTTTTTCAGACTTTTTTATATGTATATATACATTTAAGGAACCCTAGTGACAGAGTGGTTAAGCCCTCAACTGCTAACCAAAAAGTCAGCGGTTCGAAACCACCAGCCACTCTGCAGGAGAAAGATGTGGCAACCCACTTCCATAAAGATTACAGCCTTGGAAGCCCTGTGGAGCAGGTCTGCTAGGTCCTATACGGTCGCTATGAGTTGGAATCAACTCAACAGCTATGGGTTTGCTTTGGTTTTGGTTTATATATACATTTATTTTTACCAAAATAAGATTATGACATGCTTTTCTCTCTCAAAATGTTATAAACGTCTTTCTATGTCAAATAAAGCAGCATTTTTGCTAACCAAAAGGTTGGCAGTTCGAATCCACCAGCTGCTCCTTGGAAACCCTATGAGGCAGTTCTTCCCTGGCCTGTGGGGTCGCTATGAGTAGTAATCGACTCAACAACAACGGGTTTGGGGTTTTTTGGTGTTCTACTATATGGGTATTTATCCATTCACCTATTGTTGAAGATTTAGGTTGCTTTTGGCTATTTTAAATTTTTTTGAAAATTTGTAAATAATTGATTGTTGTAAAAATGCACTAGTTTGATTTCTAAAACTTGAAAACTGGTTGTGCGTTTTTCTCCCTCTGCAAAGCCAGTTTGCAATGACCTTTCCTTCACCCCATCTCACAATCCCGTGAATGTCCCCAGACAATGTCTGCCCTTTCCATAGCAGCAATATCTTGATGGGGTGTCACCCAACCGCTGAACTTTTCCTGCCTTCATTCTGAGGACAAAGACTCACTTAGCACTTTGTCTATTACGTTGTCAGATTTTTGTCAGAAGGGCCCTCCCAGACCTTTTCACAGCCCCAATTGGCAGTGGCGTCACAACTTGACTCCATTCAACCTCATTCTCTGCTACTGGCCCAGCTTCCTAGCACCCCTTCCTCACTGCCCCACTGGCTACAGCTGCCTCATATTAACAGAAGAGGCAGCCTGTGAGTCTCCAGTCCTCCCTGCCCCACTCTGTGGTTGCTAGCCCACTGTTAATTCCTCCTTCTTCTGGTAACAACACTTCCATTTCTCCTGGAGAAGCCGCTTCCCCAACTCCCAATTCATGTGACTAGAGAGGAGATGGCTTTACCTCCAGTTGAAGAGATTGACATGTGACCCAGGTTTAGCCAATCAGAGCATTATAGAGAGTCCTCTTGCCACAGCACTTCATCAATGGACATGTGACCTAATGAGAACCAATGAGATTCAATTCTGGGACGTTGGTCAGAACCTTCACATTGAATGAGTATATTTGCTGAGGGCAGGATGTAATCGTGGTACCGGTGGCAGCCATCTTCCCACTGCAAGGAGAGAGACTGCAGGAGAATAAGACCAAGACAAAGAGGGAAAAACAGAGTTGCCCGATAGAGACAGTGAAACCAAGTCCCAGTGGCGTTTGAGTCCCTCGACTCAGCCTTGTTTCAATCATGTGAGCCAGCAAATTCTATTGCTTAAGCTGGGATGAGTAGGTTTCTGTCACTTGCAACTGCAAGAATCCTGATGACTCACTCTGCCACCTCTGGCACCCATGTCTGCCCCTGTGTGGTACTTGTTGCCACCCTCTATGTAGATGTCTCCCAAATCTCCACCTCCTCCAACCCCTATTCCCACCCTCATCTCCAAATTTCCAGCTACCTAGAAGTCCCACTGTCTTAGTCGTCTAATACTGCTCTAACAGAAGTACCACAAGTGGATGGTTTTAACAAAGAGAAGTTTATTCTCTTACAGTCAAGTAGGCTACAAGTCCAAATTCAAGGCATCAGCTCCAGGAGAAGGCTTTCTCTCTCTGTCAGCTCTGGAGAAAGGTCTTTGTGATGCATCAGTCTTCCCTTGGTCTGGGAGCATGTCAGTGCAGGAACCTCAGGTCCAAATGACGCGCTCTGCTCTCGGTACTGCTTTCTTGGTGATATAAGATCCCCAATTCTCTGCTTGCTTCCCTTTCTTTTTATCTCTCGAGAGATAAAAGGTGGTACAGGCCACACCCCAGGGAAACTCCCTTTACACTGGATCAGGGATGTGACCTGGGTAAAGGTTGTGTTACAATCCCACCCTAATCCTCTTTAACATAAAATTACAGTCACAAAATGGAGGCCAACCACACAATTCTGGGAATCATGGCCCAGCCAAATTGATACACACATTTTTGGGGGGACATAATTAAAACCATGACACCCACCAACCCAAAACCCATTACCACCGAGTTGATTCCAACTCATAGCAACCCTATAGGACAGGGCAGAACTGCCCCATAAGGTTTCCAAGGAGCTGTTAGTGTATTTGAACTGCCAACCTTTTGGTTAGCAGCCAAGCTGTTTAACCACAGCACCACCAGGGCTCTGGAAGTCCCACTAGCACCCGTGAAATCATCTTCTAGCTCCCACCTCCTCCAGGTTCTGCAGTCCCTATATCTGCTCGTGGCGTCTGTACCCTCCTATATCCAGGGATTCCCAAACTTTTCTGCATCATAAAAAAGGGGTATATACCCCATACTCACAAAATTAATATCCCATTTCTAGAGGCTTCCTTTAATAATTTCTATTTTAATCCATTTTACACAGAGCAGAATTCATCTTCCCTGATCTCAGCCCAAAAACCCTCAATGTCTTCCCTTTTGTCTTCAAAATAAAATAAAATTCAAAGTCCTTTGCCAGGCATTCTGGATCTCCCATAATCTGGCACCAAATTATTTTTCCCACCTTGTTCCCCTTTCCATTCCATCACACACTAAGCTGCAGCTAGACTGAATTACTTTAGTATTATACATACAGGTACCATGATTTCTCACCTCTGTGACCATGTTCATGCTGTTCCCCTAGCCTAGAACAACTTTCCCACTCATCCATCCTATCTGTCAACTCCCACTTTCCTTCCCACTATGAAGTGTACCTTCTGCCAACACTGATCTTGCTCTTATCTTAAATGGGCTGTGTCCCTTCACTTCTGTGCCTTTGCATATTCAGTCGTTCCCTTCTCTGTCTGCCAAACTTCTCTCTTTCAAGGACTCGCCTAGACCTTGGCTCTGAAGCCTTCCCTGACAACCTCAGACAACCAGTCATTCCTAAAGACTTTATATCTAAAGCATACCAATTGCCATTGAGTCGATTCCAACCCATGGTGACCCCATGTGCATCAGACTAGAACTGTGCTCCATAGGGTTTTTAATAGCTGGTTTTTCTAAAGTAAATCACTAGGCCTTTCCTTTGAGGTGCCTCTGGATGGACTCAAATCTCCTATCTTTCAGTTAGCAGGTGCACCACAGATACTTGTATTTGTGCTAACTAAACCACTAGGCCATAAACAGGCAAGGATGTTATTCATTTTTGGATCCCTTTACCTAATTTCTTGGCACACTGCCAGCCCTCAAAAATGTCTGATGTACGATCTAGGTCAATTGGCATAACAAAGTTTATTAAGAAAATGTTCTTCATCCTACTTTGGTGAGTGGCATCTAGGGTCTTAAAAGCTAGTGAGCAGCCATCTAAGATGAATCAATTGGTCCCAACCCACCTGGAGCAACGGAGAATGAAGAACACCAAAGACTCAAGGAAAGTATTAGCCCAAGAGACAGAAAGACTTCATCAGTGCTATGGCAGTTTAGAAGAGGCAGAGATCGCTTTTGGCAAAGCCAAAACCCAAGACTTCATCAGCCTGAGACCAGAAGAACTAGATGGTACCCAGCTACCACCAGTGATCACCCTGACAGGGAACACAACAGAGAGCCCCTGACAGAGCAGGAGAAAAGTGGGGCACAGAACTCAAATTCTAGAAAAAAGACCAGACTTAATGGTTAGATGGAGACTGGAGGGTCCCCGGAAGACGTGGCCTTCGAACTCTCTGTTAGCCCAAAACTAAAACCATTCCTGAGGCCAACTCTTCAGACAAAGATTAGACTGGACTATGGGACATAAAATGATACTCGCGAAGAGTGTACTTCTTAGCCCAAGTAGATACATGAGACTAAATGGGCAGCTCCTGTCCAGAGGCAAGATGAGAAGACAGAAAGGGTCCAGGAGCTGGCTGAATGAACTCGGGAGATTCAGGGTGGAAAGGAGAAGTATGCTGTAACAGTATAGGGAGAGCAACTAGGGTCACATAACAATGTATGTATAAATTTTTCATGAGAGACTAACTTGAATTGTAAACTTTCACTTAAAGCACAACAATAAAAAAAAGAAGAAGAAAAATGTCTGATGTACGAATAAATGTAATGCCACCTCTTTTCCACAAAGCTGGCTCTGCCAAAAGCGATCTCTGCCTCTTCTAAACTGCCATAGCGCTTACCTGAGCCTTCTTTAGGCCCTTAACCTATTGGATCAGGTTTGTTGTTATTGCTAGCTGCCATCGAGTTGGCCACCTGACTCAGGGTGACCCCACGCACAACGGAACGAAACACTGCCCAGTCATGCACAATTCCCATGATCAGTTGCAGATCAGACCATTGTGACCCACAGGGTTTTCATTGGCTGATTTTTGGAAGTATATCACCAGGCCTTTCTTCCTAGTCTGTTTTAGTCTGGAAGCTCTGCTAAAACCTGTTCAGCATCACAGCAACCCACAAGCTTCCACTGACAGACAGGTGGTGGCTGCACATGAAGTGCATTGGCCGGGAATCAAACACTTTCCCACATGGAAAGTGAGAATTCAACCCTTCACCACCACTGCCCTCAGCCGGATCATGTTTACCCATGCTTTGTCTGCCCCACTGGAAACTCGCAGGGGCAGGCTCAGTGCTGGTCAGGTGCCATGAACAAAGCGAGCACTTAAACACTGGCTGGATGAGCAAAGCCTCAAACTGCATTCTCTGCCAAGCGCCAGAGACCGCAAATCCACCTCCATCTCCCCAGGGCTTGCCAGGCTTTGTAAAGAAGAGCAGGATCTACATTAAAGAGGTTTTCCTCTGTGGTCTTCACTCTTAAGATTTACGTGAGAAAATCCTAATTTAAGACATTCTGTGTGATACATAGACGATAAAACTGCAAAGAAAAGCGAGGAAGTGATTATCATAAAAATTCGCCTGGCTCCCTCTTACCCTGCAGGTCTTTGCTCAAATATCACCCCTCCTGAAGAAGACTCCCCCTAGCCCAGCTTCAGTAGCATCCCAGCCCACTACACATCACACTACTTTATTTCCTTCATAGCGCGTATCACTATCCAGAATGATCCTTAGCTGCCTCTCAAGGAGTGAGAGAGAGTTGTGATCTGGAAAGGATATATCTGGGTAGAAGCCTGGGGGCGCGCTGTTGGCGATATTCTGTCTCATGCCCTGGGTGATGAGCACACAGATGTTTACTTTATATTCATTGTGCCATACATTTGTTTTATGCACTTTTCTCATGTGTAATATTTCAGAATAATGAAGGTTAAAAGTAATAAAATAGGGGCATTGGTGGCTCAGTGTTAGAATTCTCACCTTTTGTGTGGGACACATAGGTTCAATTCCCAGCCAATGCACCTTATGCGCAGCCACCCCACCCCCATCTGTCAGTGGAAGCTTGCATGTGCTGTGATGCTGAACAAGTTTCAATGGAGCTTCCAGACTAAGAGGAACTAGGAAGAAAAGGCTGGCGATTTACTTCTGAAAAATGAAAACCTATAGATCACAACAGTCCAATCCCATTGTGCATGGGGTCACCATGAGTCGGGGGCCAATGCAACAGCCACTAACAACAATTTGCAATGGTAATATCAGTCTTAAGTCCAGAGATAGATCTCAGTCTACAAACTCAGGTCTGTAAAACTAATAAAATAAAATAAAAATAAAGCCTCTATGTTGTTATTAAAGGAGTCTCTGGGTAGTGGTGCAAACGGTTAAGCACTCAGCTGCTAACCACAAGGTTGGGGGTTTGAGTCCACTCAGAGGCCCCACAGAAGAAAGCCCTGGCAATCTACTTCTAGAAAGTCAGCCCTTGAAAACCCTATGGAGCACAGTTCTACTCTGACCCACCTGGGGTCGCCATGAGTCAGAATCCACTCAAGGGTAACTGGTTTGGTTGTTACTAAAAGGTTGACTTTATTGTGTAACTTCCTATTACCCCATCATCCTGACATACAGGCTGGTCTTTCCCTCCTCTGGCTGGTCACGGCCAGCAGCCTTAGTTCCTAGGACTCTGATGGGATCCTAGCTTGGCCTGCTGCACTATGTGGGGTGACAGCTGCTGAAGCTGTAACCTACTCCATAAGGCTCAGACTGAGGGAGCTACTTCATCCACAGCCCCTCTTGCTGCTCAGCCCCCCTCCTGGACATCCTTAAGATTGTCCAGGGACCTGGTGGTTCTTGGAGGAAGAGAAGGAAGAGGAACTGACCAAACCTGTTTCCTATTTGCCTTTTCTCTAACTGGCCCAGGCCTGCCTCCTTCATCTGTGTTACATACCTCCAGAGAAGACAATAATCTGGGTCACTGAAGCAGGGAGGATGAGGCAGGAGAGAGAAAAGTCTAGAAATAACAACTCATCGCCATTCAGTAGGATTTAGTAAAAACCTGTAGGCACATGGTACAATGGTGAAATTTTAACCTGAAAATGATCTCAGAATCTTCCGTGTGGGCCAGTTGGTCATGGGCACGTCCTTTTTTTTTTTTAATTGTTGTAGTTTAAGTGAAAGTTTACAATTCAAGTTAGTCTCTTATACAAAAATTTATACATACATTGTTACGTGACCCTAGTTGCTCTCCCTATACTGTGACAGCACACTCCTCCTTTCCATTCCTGATTCCCCATGTCCATTCAGCCAGCACGTAACCCTCTCTGCCTTCTCATCTCACCTCTGGACAGAAGCTGCCCGTTTAGTCTCATGTATCTACTTGGGCTAAGAAGCACACTCTTCGCAAGTATCATTTTATGTCCCACAGTCCAGTCCAATCTTTGTCTGAATAGTTGGCCTTGGAAATTGTTTTAGTTCTGGGTTGACAGACAGTCCAGGGGCCATGCTCTCTGGGGTTCCTCTAGCCTCGGTCAGACCATTAAGTCCGGTCTTTTCACTAGAATTTGAGTTCTGCATCCCACCCTTCCCCCGCTCCATCAAGGACTCTCTGTTGTGTTCCCTGTCAGGGAGGTCATTGGTGGTAGACGGGCACCATCTAGTTCTTCTAGTCTCAGGCTGATGAAGTCTCTGGCTTATGTGGCCCTTTCTGTCTCTTGGGCTAATACTTACCTTATGTCTTTGGTGTTCTTCATTCTCCTTTACTCCGGGTGGTTGGGACCAATTGATGCATCTTAGATGGCCGCTTGCTAGCTTTTAAGACCCCGGATGCCACTCACCAAAGCAGGATGCAGAACATCTTCTTAATAAGCTTTGTTATGCCAGTTGACCTAGATGTCCTCTGAAAGCATGATCCCTAGACCCCCACCCCTGCTACTCTGTCCCTTGAAGTGTTTGATTCTATTCAGGAAACTTCTTAGCTTTGGTTTAGTCCCATCATGCTGACTTCCCCTGTAGTGTGTGCTGTCCTTCTCATGGGCATGTTCTGACCAATATACACCAGTTGTTGTTGTAGTTAGTCCTGTCAAGTTGATTCTGACTCATAGAGACCTCATGTGACAGAGTAGGTTTTCTTGGCTATAATCTTTATGGAAGCAGATCACCCGGTCTTCATCCCGTGGAGCTGCTGGGTAGGTATGAATCGCCAACCTTTTGATTAGCAGCCAAGCCCTTAACCATTGTGCCACCAGGGCTCCTTATTCAACAGTTAGTGGGCACCTATTGCAGGCTACACACTACAGTTGCAAAGATGAACTATATCCCCCTGCTTAGGCCCTTCAGTGGCTTCTCCTGGCCCTTGGAATGAAATCCAAACCCGTAAGCTCAACTAGCTGAACCTTGTCCATCCCTTTAACCTCATCTGGACCACGTACTCACTCCCTGGGCTCCAGCCACACTGCCCTCTTTATTGTTCCTCAGACACACAGCTTACTATGCCTACCTCCGAGCCTTTGCACTTGGTGTTCCTTTTCCTGCTCCTCACACCATCCTAAATGATTTCATCTATTTGCTTTTCTTATTATTAAAAAGTAAATTCAAGTGCTTCATTCACCACTGTACCTTCAGTTCTAAAACAGTGCATACTTGATAAATATCTATTGAAGAAATGCAGTGAATGAAGACACAATCCCTACTTTCAAGGAGTTAAGTTCTCACAAATAATAATTAACATGCGTTGTGATAAGCACTAAGACAAGGGAATGTACCAGGATCTGAGTGAATAAGAAAGCAGTGTTCACAATAGTTACAGCTAACGTTTAGTAAGTACTTTCTATGCTCCAGGTACTGTTCTAAGCATTTAATATGCATTATCTCAGTTAAAATTCACAGAAACCCTAGAATATAGAAACTGTTATCTTCAAGAATAATGAGGGGCAGCTTCTGTCCAGAGGTGAGATGAGAAGGCAGAGAGGGTTAGGAGCTGGTTGAGTGGACACGGGACATCAGGGGTGGAAAGGAGGACTGTGCTATCACAGTATGGGGAGAGCAATAAGGGTCACATAACAATTTATGTATAAATTTTTGTATAAGAGACTAACCTGAAATGTAAACTTTCACTTAAACTACAACAATAAACAAAAAAAGAAAAATGAGGCATGGAGAGGTTAGCAAGACTTGCCCAAAGTCACAGGTAGGTAGAGAAGCTGAGATGCAAACCAGAGCTGATCAGGGAAGGTTTCCCGAAGGAGCAAGGTTTGATCCGAGTTGGGAGGACCTGCACAGACTGGCTGGGCCAGGGTAGGGCATGCCAAGTCCTGGCAGAAAGAACAGGCCTGTCCAGTCATATGAGCATCGGAAAGCAGGATACTCAGGGAATGGATGAATCTCCTAGATATGATGCTGAACACGTGAAACCAGACACAAAAGGATATATATTGTATGATCTCATCTGGTTCAGAAACAGACAACACTACTGTAGGGTCACAGAAATTATAATGTTGTTGTTAGCAACCATGGAGTCAGCCCTGGGCTTATGGCAACCCCATGCACAATAGAACTAAATGCTGCCTAGTCCTGCATCATCCCCATGTTCAGTTGTGGATTGAAACATAGGGTTTTCATTGGCTGATTTTTGGAAGTAGATCACCAGGCCTTTCTTCCTAGTATGTCTTAGTCTGGAAGCGCCACTAAAACCAGTTCATCCTTAGCAACACACAAGCCTCCACTGACAGATGGGTGGTGGCTGTGTCGGAGGCACACTGGCCCAGGAATTGAACCCTGGTCTCCAACACGGAGGGCAAGAATTCTACAACCGAACCGCTCTTGTCCCTTAGAAATTATAATTGTTGTTAGGTGCCGTCGAGTCGACTCCAACTCATAGCAACCCTATGTACAACAGAACAAAACACTGCCTGGTCCTGCACCATCCTCACAATCGTTGCTATGTTTGAGCCCATTGTTACAGCCACTGTGTCAGTCCATCTCATTGAGGGTCTTCCTCTTTTTCACAGACCCTCTACCTTACCAAGGATGATATCTTTCTCCAGAGGCTCGTCTCTCCTGTTAACATGTCTCACATACTTTGTCTCACCATCCTCGCTTCCAAGAAGCACTCTGACTGTACGTCTTCAAGACAGACATGTTCGTGCTTCTGGCAGTCCATAGTATATTCTATATTCTTCGTGAACGCCACAATTCAAAGGCATCAATTCTTCGGTCTTCCTTATTCATTGTCCAGCTTTCACATGCATATAAGGCAATTGAAAATACCGTGGCTTGCATCAGGCGCTCCTTAGTCCTTAAAGTGGCATCTTTGCTTTTTAACACTTTAAAGAGGTCTTTGGCAGCAGATTTGCCCAATGCAATACATCGTTTGATTTCTTGACTGCTGCTTCCATGGAAGTTGATTGTGGATCCAAGTAAAATGAAATTCTGGACAACTTCAGTCTTTTCTCCATTTATTATGATGTTGCTTATTGGTCCAATTGTGAGGATTTTTGTTTTCTTCATATTGAGATGAAATCCACACTGAAGGCTGTGGTCTTTGATCTTCATCAGCTTAAGTGCTTCAAGTCCTCTTCACTTTCAGCAAGCAAGGTTGTGTCATCTACATATCGCAGGTTGTTAATGAGTCTTTCTCCAATCCTGATGCCCCGTTCTTCTTCATATAGTCCAGCTTCTCAGATTATTTGCTCAGCATACAGATTGAATAAGTATGGTGAAAGGATACAACCCTGACAGATATCTTTCCTGGTTTTAAACCACGCAGTATCCCCTTGTTCTGTTCAAACGCCTACTTCTTAGTCTATGACATGAGCACAGTTAAGTGTTCTGGATTCCCATTCTTTGCAATATTATCCATAATTTGTTATGATCCACACAGTCGAATACCTTTGCATAGTCAAATTATATAGAAATTATAATAGCAGTTACCTTTCAGAGTTAATAAGTGAACGGGAGGCTTTTGGGGTGCTGGTAACATTCTGTATTTTCATCTGGGACTGGTTATAGGGGTGTACTCAGTTTGTACAAATTAATTGAGCTGTACGATTAAGATTTGTGCACTTTATAGGATGGATGTTACACTTAAACTAAAAATAATAATAATAAAGATTGCTACAGCAGCAGTATTGACCTCAAGAACAAAACACTTGCGAATTTTTAAGAGAAATTTTGCCAGTCTTTTTTTCTCCCCCCATACAAAAATTTATACATACATTGTTATGTGACTCTAATTGCTCTCCCCATACTATGACAGCACACTCCTCCTTTCCACCCCGAATCTCCCGAGTCCGTTCAGCCAGCTCCTGCACCCTCTCTTCTCATCTCACCTCGGGACAGAAGCTGCCTGTTTAGTCTTTTGTATCTACTTGAGCTAAGAGGCACACGCCTCACGAGTATCACTTTATGTCCCACAGTCCAGTCCAATCCCTGTCTGAAGAGTTGGCCTTGTAAATTCTTTCAGTTCTGGGCTGATAGAGAATCCCAGGGCCATGCTTTCCGGGTTTCCTCCAGTCTCAGTCAGACCATTAAGTCTGGTCTTCTTACTAGAATTTGAGTTTTGCACCCCACCTTTCTTCTGCTCCATCTGGGACTCTCTGTTGTGTTCCCTGTCAGGGCGGTCATTGGTGGTAGGCGGGCACCATGTAGTTCTTCTGGTCTCAGGCTGATGAAGTCTCTGGTTTATGTGGCCCTTTCTGTCTCTTGGGCTAATACTTCCCTTGTGTCTTTGGTGTTCTTCATTCTCCTTTACTCCAGGTGGTTGGGACCAATTGATGCGTCTTAGATGGCT
>NW_004443984.1:7796474-7797883 GCF_000243295.1 Trichechus manatus latirostris
GAGCATCTAAGCACAGGAACCTCAGGTCCAAAGGACACGCTCTGCTCCCAGCACTGCTTTCTTGGTGGTATGAGGTTCCCATGTGTCTCTTCTCGCTTCTCTCTTTTATATCTCAAAACAGATTGGCTTAAGACACTATCCAATCTTCTAGACGTCGTCGGTATAACCTCATCATAGTGATAGAGTTTACAACATATAAGGAAATCATATCAGATTACATAATCATACAATACTGGGAATCATGACCTAGCCAAGCTGACAGATATTTTGGGGGGACACAATTCAATCTGTGACAGTGGTTGTACCACTTTACATTCCCACCAACAGTGTATGAGTGTTCCAGTCTCTCCACAACCTCTCCAGCATTTATTATTTTGTGTTTTTTTGGATTAATGCTAGCCTTGTTGGGGTGAGATGATATCTCATTGCAGTTTTGATCTGCATTTCTCTAACGGCTAATGATCACGAGCATTTCTTCGTGTGTCTGTTAGCCACCTGAATATCTTCTTTGGCGAAGTGCCTGTTCATATTCTTTGCCCATTTTTTAATTGGGTTGTTTTTTCATTGTTGAGGTTTTCCAGTATCTTGTAGATTTTAGAGATTAGACGCTGACTGGATTTGTCGTAGCCAAAAATTTTTTCCCAGTCTGTGGGTTGTCTTTTGACTCTTTTGGTGGAGTCTTTTGATGAGCATAAGTGTTTGATTTTTAGAAGCTCCCATTTATCTAGTCTCTCTTCTGGTGCTTGTGCATTGTTACTTATGGTTCGTGTTGTGTTTATGCCAGGTATTAGGGCTCCTAGGATTGTCCCTATTTTTTATTCCATGGTCTTTATCGTTTTTAATTTTATATTTAAGTCTTTGATCCATTTTGAGTTAGTTTTTGTGCATGGTGTGACGTATGGGTCTTGTTTCAGTTTTTTGCACATGGATATCCAGTTATGCCGGCACCATTTGTTAAATAGACTGTCTTTTCCCCAATGAACAGACTTTGGGCCTTTGTCAAATATCAGCTGCTCATAGGTAGATGAATTTACATCTAGATTCTCAATCTGTTCCACTGGTCTATGTATCTGTTGTTGTACCAGTACCAGGCTGTTTTGGCTACCATGGTGGTATAATAGGTTCTAAAATCAGGTAGTGTGAGGCTTCACACTTTGTTCTTCTTCTCGAGTAATGCTTTACTTATTCGGGGCCTCTTCCCTTTCTATAGGAAGTTGGTGATTTGTTTCTCCATCTCATTAAAGAATGCTGGTGAAATTTGGATCGGGATTGCATTGTATCTATAGATCGCTTTGGGTAGAATTGATATTTTCACTATGTTGTGTCTACCTATCCATGAGCAAGGTATGTTTTTCCACTTCTGCAGGTCTCTTTTGGCTTCTTGCAGTAGTGTCTTGTAGTTTTCATTG
>NW_004443984.1:7801584-7814271 GCF_000243295.1 Trichechus manatus latirostris
TATATTAATCTTTTGTATTCTGCCTCTGGTAATTCCAAGAAATTTTCCTCCTTCTGGAAAATTTTTAGAGTCTTTATTTTGCAAGCTTGCTGAAGCCATCATGGATTGCCTCTTTATGTGATTTGATATTGACTGTTGTCTCCAAGTCATCAATAAGTTATTCTATTTATTTATTTTATGTTTGCTTACTGTGTCCTAGCTTCTTGTTTCGTTTTGATATGCCCAAATAGGTTGCTCATATGATCTAGTTTGATTATTGGCACCTTTAAAGCTCTAATGTCCTGTCACCAGGTGGTTAGATCTGTTACTAGGTATGTGAGCTCAGGAGTCTACCCACTCCTTCTGTATGGATTCAGCTCAGGTGCCCAGGTAGATAGCCACCAAGTGTGTGGTGTAGGCTCTCACTTACAGTCCTAGACAGGCATACATGATTGGTGTAGGCACAGGCATCTGGCTGCAGCAGGGGGACACACTCGGAGCAAGGCAGGGGGCTGACGGCTGCCCCCGAGTGTCCAGGAGGAAGGCGTTTCCCTGTTCCCTAGAGTGCGTAGGTGGGTGGGTTTTGCAGCCAGGCTATGAGCACCTGATGCTGTTGGTTGTAAGGACTGGGGGGCACCTCTTATTCATGGGCCCCTATCGCAGGTGGCTTGGTGGCGTGGGTGGAGCCACCTGTCCTCAGGCCCCTGATGTGGGTAGGTGAACACCCTGCTTAATGGGCAGAGCAGTGTCAAATGTCAAGAACCTGCCACTTCATAGCTGAAACAGTTGAAGTTAGAGTTCCGGTATATACCCTGTTGTACTGCGGTAATGAGGGCCTACGCTGTTTAGATGGGCCCACACAAGTCTATGCAGGGGGAAAGGCACTCAAAGTCCATGGATCCCTTATGCCTGTGCCTAGGCAAAGGAGCTGTGCCCACCCTGGGTGCCTGGCTTAGGGGAGCCGGCAGTTTATTTTTTCTCCCTCTTTGTTAATTTGTTCACTCTCCAAGCAGGGAGAATGGCTCCAGTCATGCGACGGATCCTACTTACGGCCCAGGGGACTCAGCAATTGCTGAAGCCGGTCTGGGACCCAGTGTAGAGCAGGGAGCAGGGAGGTACATGGGAGAGAGGTTTTTCCCTAAGGGGGGTGTTTTTGATCCGCACAGTAAGCCGTATGCAAGTATTTATCTTTCTCCGATGAGGGCTGCTTCTCATTGGTCTGGGTGGCCATGTAGTGTAGACTCTCAGCGGCTGGGTATCTCCTGGTGTGGAAAATGTGCCTCCCAAGCACAGCTGCTTGCCTGCCTCACCGCTTACCCCTGAGCTGAACAGGCCTGAAGGGCTCAGGCTCTCGCCGGCTCAGGTCTGGCAACTCCTAGCTGCTTCCAAACCGTCTTTCCCTCCCCCTGCCACTCAGTCCGGTTCCTCAACTCTGCCTTTGATGTTCAGGGCTCCCAGACTTCCATATATAATCGAATCACTTGTTTTTTTGGGTCTTTGTTGTAAGAGGGTCCACTGGAAGTGTGTGACTACTTCGCCATCTTGGCCCCACCTCAAATTTTGCGAGTCTTGATGATGAGGTTTAATGGTTGTGGAAATGATAAATAAAAGAAGAGGGGTAGAGAGGACTGGCATGGTGAGGAGGGGATTTTATGTAGAGAAATTAGTCATGAGAAGATGGAGCTGGTTCATGAGAGGGACTCAAGAGAAAAGAACAAAATCAGAGGGACAGCTGAGAGAGAATCACTAACTGTATCTGCCCCTAACCAAGCAGATTCTGATACTGTGCTCTGGGTGCTGTGCTAGGTGACCCTAGCTAGGAGCAAGACAGGTGCAGGAACTGACTCTCAGAGAGCTGACGTGACTCATCTGAGACTACACACACCTCCTAAGTGGTGGAGTCATCAGGGCAAGAACCCTCCCAGTTGTGCTCCTAAAACAAGGCTCAAAAACACTAAGTATTGGCCCCAGTTGGAGGTGGAGTTTGGGCTCAGAGGAAGTGAAGGGGAGGCCCTGGCTGCTTTGATGGTGTTAGTGGCTTCCTGCCTAGGAGACACACCCAGCTTCAAAATCATCATTCTGGGAAGTCAAGTTGTTGCTAGGCACCAAGGGGGCCCTTGAGCTTTCAAGCAGGGCCAGCCAAGTGCAATTCACCTCACCTCATTAACCTCACCTAGTTACAAGGTCAGGTGCAGAACAGAGAGGGAAGCCAGCCACCTGACTGAATCTTCTTTTTTATTTTTACCTTCATCCCCAGCCCTTCCACAGGAATTAATAATTTCACATCCTCCTACCCAGTGTAACACTTCATGGTCTCCAATGAGCTGTAATTATTTGTGTTCACTGGAATGAAACGCCTTGAAACAGGGAGCACCCATATGTCTCCCACAAAAGTCAAAATGTTTCTAGAGGATCAACCATTTGCAGGCCTTGTGTTTGGTGCCAAAAACACAGAGATTCCCTCTTCAGGAGCTCACAGTCTGGCTGGAGAGACAAATGAGACCCTGCACTACATGCTATACTTAGAACAGTGCATGGCACATTGTGGACACAATACATATTTGCTGAATGAACAGGGAGTGAGAGAGCCAGTGTTAGAGAAGCCCACAGAAGGGTTCCAAATGCTGGTTCAAGGCAGAAATTAAAGGTGGCTTCATGAAGGTGACCATGCCTATCTGAGTCATAAAGAATGAATAGGAGTAGGCTGGCAAAGATCAGGGAGGTGTGGGGGAGGGGCATTCCAGGCCAAGGAAAATGTCCGATAAATGCTTGCAGTGGGTGGAAAGAAAATGCTTAGCAAAATAGAGTCAAGTCAGTGTGCATTGTACTGAGCTGCCTATGGAAACTGGCCACACATGACCCTCCGGGAAGGCCCTTGAACTCTCTGGCCACCACCATCACCATGGTGAACTCCTCGTGGCCCCACACTCCCTGAAGCTGACCTCCTCTCCAGCAGCCAGAGCCTGGCACCCACTCATTGCTCAGGGAGTAGCTGCCCAACAGATGACATATTTTTCCACAGCACCAGCCAGTTGCTAAGAATCTCGTATTACCTTGTGGTCCCAACACCAGTTTTCACCAGCAGCCATCAGGCAGGAGCACTTTTCAATGGCTAGATAAAATTATCCTTTCATGGAACTTGGAGTCAAAATAATCACAAAGGGAAACCAGATACAGGAGACATTTCAGAAATACTTCCCTTTATCTCAACATTGCCGTCCTCCTTCCCCATCACTCACTAGACTCAGTGTGCTTAAAGTCTTTAGAGGTGGGGTCTAGATTGGCCCAAGAAATGACAATGACAGACACAGGTGGTAACTGTAGGTGGTGCTGACTGGATGAGTAGAGGAAGCACAGGAACCATCTCGGAGGTGGCATAGAGGTGGGGAATTACTCTGCTCCCCAGTCCCCAGAGAGCTCTTGAAACACCAGAGCTGGTCTACTCTGACCTCCAGGCAGTACGACCTCGTGGCAAGAGCACGCAGTTGGAGCCCAATGAAGTGCATATGTATATACATATATATGTGTGTGTGTAGAAAGAGATTTATATGACAGAAATGGCTCATGCAGTTGTAGAGCCTGGCAAGTCCCAAGTCCGTGGGTCAGGCATCAGGCCTCTCCTGACTCCTGTAGCCACCAAAAAACCAAAACCCATTGCCATCGAGTCAATTCTGACTCATAGTGACCCTATACGTCAGTGTAGAACTGTCCCATAGGGTTTCCAAGGTGCAGCTGGTGGATTTGAAATGCCAGTCTTTTGGTTAGCAGCCTGAGCTCTTAACCACTGCACCACTAGGGCTCCCATGTAGCCACAGGGGCTGGCAAACCCGAGACGGGCAGGCCAGATGGCAGGCTGCTGACTCAAGTCCCAAGAACCGTAGGTCAGATGATGAAGAGCTGAATGCAGGCTACGGAGCAGAGCAAAAGCCAGTGAGCTTTGCAAGAAAGTCCATATATATGGTATGCAGGCCACACCCCCAAGGAAACTCCCTTTCAACTGATTGGCTGCTCATAGTCGATCTCATCATGGAGGTGATTACATCATTACATAACTGCCAAACTACACGGTAACTGTCAAACCACTGAGAATCATGGCCCAGCCAAGCTGACACACAACCTGAATCATCACAAGGAGTTACCTGGGCAGTGAGATTATGGGTTATTTAAAAAAAAATTTTTTTTTTTTGTATTAAATGAATCTAAGATGAAAAAAAAGCAAAAGAAACATCTTGCACATTATTGAGATGTTTATTAACATCTCCACATAGGATGAAAAAAGCCCAAGACCAGGGATACAGAAAATCAAGGCTCAGATTCCAGCTCCATCACTTACTGGCCATGTTGTTTAACTGCTGGACCTCAGTTTTCTCATCTGTGAAATAGGTAATGTACTACTTACCTCACAGAATTGTTAGGATTAAATGAAGCATGAATGTATACAGTACAGATCCTGATCCATCCCAATAAAATGTTCTAAAAGCTGAAGATTCTTCATACCAAACAGCTTCTTAGGATTTGTCAGAGTAGGTGACATTACCCAAACACATAAAGGAAATATAAAGCCCAATTTACTCTTCCTACAGCATTAATTCAACATTAAGGGATGCTGCTAAACATCCTCAAAGCACAGGACATCCCCAACAACAAAAAATTTTCTGGCCCCAAATGTCAATAGTGCCAAGATTGAGAAACCTCAGTTAAGGAAATCTTAGCTGCCTTGCCATAAAACCTCTAAGGTAAAACTTCTTGGTCAACCTGGAAAGGGGCTCCTTACTTGCATACTGAATTCATGATCATTGAAGCAGCTAAGAAACGGGTACAGGCCAAGAAATTCCTGAACACCAGGAGTTCCTGACCCCTTCAGACTAAGGGAAATTCCTTCAGAATGTTTCAAGCTGATGAACTTGAGGTAACTATCACCCTATCAGGGTTACTAACCCCTTTGCTAATTTTAAATTTTACCATTAGAATTTGGAAAAGCTTAACCTAGAGTCCATAAAAGGCATATTTCACTCATCTGTATGTTCACTATTCCCCAACACTATGTGCCTTTACATTCCCCTGCTTTTGCCCAAGGTGTCCCTTGTTCTAAAAAGCCTTCTGCCCAGTGATCTCCTACTTCTTTTCTAAAGTTCAATTAAAATGCCACTTCCTCAACTTGGCTACTTCCTCTCTTCCCTGCTTGTAACATTTTTAAAAAATAGGAAATGATTTTTCTTAGTGCTAGCTCAAAACCAGATACCAAAAGGAAAACTAGTTTTACGTACTCTAGCGTTTCTATTTTGAGGGTGTCTTCTTCTCTCCTCAAAAACTATAAAGTTCCTTTAAACTAGGTTTTATATTTGTATTCTAGCATCTAGAACAGTCTTGGAGGCACAGGAAATGCCAAACATCAGTAGAATAAATATGAGTTCCAGTATGGAGCTAACCAAGCCCTTATTATCCCAAAAGCTTAGGTTTTGAATTGGCACCAAGTTTGTCACAGGAGTGGATCCACAAGTCCACGAAGAGCCAGGCCACAGTGGCAGGAAGGTTCCTAAGGACTGGGCCAGGCTGGGGAAGCAGCTGCGTTTACTCTGTGCCTGTTACCACCACAGCTACTGATCTGTCTCAGCTGTCAGCCAAAGTACAGGTCTCCACACAAAGAAAAGCAAGGATGACCTCTGTGTTGTGGGGAAAGCAGGGCAGTATCCTGTCGGATGGCTTTATAGTGAGTTCTCTTGCAGGAGGACAAGCTGTAGAATAAAGGTGATGGAAATGAAGAAACAAGCAAATCTAACAGCTCTGCCCAGTCCCTTACCTCTTATAACCCTGTTTTATCCCTTTCTGACTTTTGCCCAATTTACATTGATTTTTAAAACAAAGACCAGATCTATTCCTACTTCCCTGCTCAGTTACCACCACAGTCACAATTTTTACCACTTAGCTCACACCTACTCCTAGTAACTATCTCACCTTTCTCAAATGCTGACTACTAAGAGCTAAACTGGTCAATCACCACAGGACATGTTTATTAAGGACAAAACTTTATTATTTCAAGGGTATCCCTAGTGAGTATAACAGGGTTACAGAGGGTTCCATTCATGCTACCACGGTGAGAATCAAGAATTCTCAAATTTAAAGCTGATTACTCTTTGGATACATAAAAATAATATATTAAAGCATATCACAAAGTGCAAACAAGGAGGCATTCAGCAGAGCAAATACACACTCCTGAAAGAGCCTGAAGCAGCAGGCTGATTGTCCTAACAAGAGGGCAAAGAAATTCCCTCTGGAGGTCAGTCCTGGGAAATAAACCTGCCTTGGCCAAAAAGAGGTCCAGACGTCGATTTTGATTGATTCTTATTATAAACAGTCAAACGCAATCTTAAAGAAAACCGAGGTTCAGATTTCCCACTGCTGCAGCTGGATCTGGCAGCAAAGAGAACTTTGGCTTACTTTTTGCATGGGGGCTGAGCAAGAAGCAAGCAGCGAGACTTAGCCAGTAATTCTGACTCCAGGCCGATATCTCTGCACCCGAGCCCTGAGCTCCTCGGGCAGGACGGCCTGGAATTGCTCCTGCACCAGCATTTCCACAATCTGCTCCTTTGTGTGGATATCGGGTCTCAGCCACTGTCCAGCAAGCTCCTGGAGATGTCGCAGGACGTCCCTGGGACCAGCTGCATCCTCGTAACGGAACTGCCTGAACCTCTGCAGGGAGTCTGCAGGGTTGGGGGGATTCCTTTGTGGGATGGCCTCGAGGTCCTCGACAGAGACTTCATCAAGGCTCTCTGGTGGGAGACCCACAGGTTCTAATGAAACCTGGACCCGGGGAGCCGGTTTCAGGATGACTTCTAGCTCTTCAGCCATCATTCCATCTGGTGGTGACCTTATCTGACCATTGTGAACTTCATTCCTATTTCCTTGTGTCTCTGGGTATCCTTCAGTCTCCATTCTGGAACTGTGGAAAAGAACGTCTCAGACTCCTAAGCACAAGGAGACAAATTGAGATCAATAAAATCAGACCACAAAGACTGTTAAGACCACTCTGATCTCATGGATCTGGTCCAGAACCAGGTCCCATCAGCCTTCCAACCTTAACAGGGTTTCTTTTTTTCTTTAAATAATTTCGTTGTTGTTGTGGAAGATATACACAGCAAAAGATACACTGGTTCAACAATTTCTACATGTACAATTCAGTGACACTGATTACATTCTTCAAGTTATGCAACTATTCTCACCCTCCTTTTCTGAATTATTCCATTACCATGAACTCACTGTCCTCTAAGCTTCTTCTCTAGCCTTTCAAGTTGCTATTGTCAATTTGATCTTAACATGGTTTTTTTTTAATTTATTGTACTTTAGATAAATGTTTACAGAGCAAATAAGTTTCTCATTAAACAATTAATACACATACTGTTTTGTGACATTGGTTGCCAACCCCACGACACATCAACACTCTCCCCTTCTTGACTTTGGGTTCCCCATTACCAGCTTTCCTGTCTCCTCCTGCCATCTCGTCCTCGCCCCTGGGCTGATGTGCCCATTTTTAACAGGGTTTTTTTCTTAATTAATTCTTGTACTTTAGATGAAGGTTTACAGAACTAGCTTCTCATTAATAATTAGTGCACATATTGTTTTGTGACATTGGTCAACAACCCCATGACATGTCAACACTTTCCCTTCTCCACCTTGGCTTCCCTATTACCAGCTTTCCTGTCTCCTCCTACCTTCTCGTCCTTGCCCCTGGGCTGGTGTGCCCCTTTAGTCTTGTTTTGTTTTATGGGCCTGTCTAATCTTCGGTTGAAGGGTGACCCTCAGGAGTGACTTCATTACTGAGCTAAAAGGTGTCTGGGGCGGGGGCGGGGGGGTCACACTCACAGGGTTTTTAACAGGATTTCTTAATAAAGCTACTGGAAATTCTATTTTTGTTTTCTTCTTGCTGGAGCAAAGCTTCAGAAAATGGAGAAAATGTATCAATGAATACCAAAATGGAGAATGTAGACTCTCCAAGAACAATGAAGAATGCTGACCTTGCTAGCTAGAAAATCTTTCACCGATGTTTTTTATATGGTGAAGTATACTACGTGGTATTGAAAACAAAAAGGAACTAAATATGCACATGATCTCCTAGGTGGGGAAAAACCTGTGAAATCATGGGTGTATGTTTTCTCCCACCACATTTACGGAATATTTGCTATATCCTAAAGACAGTTAGGGATACACAAAGCAATTTATGAAGGAGTGCTGAAATAGAGGAAAAACAGGTCTGTTCCTTTACAGCTACTCTGCTGTCTTTTCTACTGCTCCCTGCCCCTTTCACAGGGATGAAGAATCACAAGTGTTTAAAAGTACCACCTTAGGAGCTACTATGGGCTACCCTGAGTCCCTGGGTGGCACAAATGGTTAAGTGCTCCGCTACTAGCCGAAAGATCGGCGGTTTGAACCCACCTAGAGGCGCCTCGGAAGACAGACCTGGTGATCTGCTCCTGAAAGCTCACAGCCTTGAAAACCCTATGGAGCAGCTCTACTCTGCACACATGGGGTTGCCACGAGTGGGAATCAACCTGACAGCAATCAACAACAGCATGAGGTAAGAAAGGCCTAACAAAATACTTCTGAAAATCAGCCAGAAAAATTCCAGGGGAGGGGGGCTTTGTTTCATTTTGGGTTAGGACTGGAATCCAAAACGGGTTATTTACATAAAAACCACATCCTGGTGTTTAAAAAAGAAAAAAAAAAAGACCTACTTCTTCAAATGACAGAACAGAAAGGACTAAATTGTCAATTCAGGGCATGTTTTGGCACTTACAGGTACACTGTCACCTAATCAAAGGGTATATATGGCATAGTCAATTTTTTCAAGGATCATATTTTATTTTTTATTAACAACCTCCCCTGCCCCCCAAAATGTTATCCCTTTCTGTTCTACCTACCAGGAGTGTTGACATTTAAAATGTCTCCCAACTGAGATTCTCTCCATCTGCTTCCCGGGCAACTACTGATGGAGAGGCAAACAATCGCCAACACTAACCAGCTGCCCTGCATTACTAGCTCCACACACCTGGGCACCTGCTCTCTAAAGGAGATTCAAGATCCTGTGGCTTGGATACTCTTGGAATACACCAGTTCTCATATACTTACCTGGGTTTTTGTTCAGTCAAGAGTTTGTTCATCCCCAAAAGTAAGCGATTATTAACCTAGGGTTTTGAGGACAAAAACAGAATATCCCCACAACTCAAGGATGCCTTGGGTAAAAAGGAAATATTTATTCAAGGAAAGACTGGCTGAAGAATTGTGGGAAAGCAAAACCTTGGGAACAACCTAAGTGACCATCAATAGGAAAACGATTAAATGAAGTATGGTCTAGTCATTCACTAGAATGCTGTGCAGCCTTTAAAATATATACACATAAGCATATATGACTTTATAAATCCACAGACAATGTCTGGAAGATTATCTAAGAAATTGTATTTTACTCGAGGGACAAAAACAAAGAGGAAAGGGGGAGGCATTATCTTATACCCTTCTCTATTGTTTACGGTGCCCTAGTGGCGCAGTTTAAGTGAGGATGGCGCAGGACCGGGCAGTACTGCATTGTTATACATAGGGCTGCTGAGTCAGAACCCACTCGGCAGCACCTAACAACAACAGTGGTGCAGTGGTTAAAGCGCCTGACTGCTAACCGAAGTTCGGTGGTTCAAAACCACCAGTGGCTCCTAGGGAGAAAGATGTGGCAGTCGGCCTCTCTAGAGATTTACAGCCTTGGAAACCCTATGGGGTCGCCATGAGTCGAAATGTGACCGGATGGCAGTGGGTTTGGTTTTTTGTTTTTTTTTCCTATTGTTTTGACTTTTGTTTTCACCTACCAAAAAAAAAAAAAATCGTTGTAGTAGAGTCGATTCCGACTCACAGTGACCCTACAAAAATGAAATAATTTTATAACAACTCAAGAGGGAGAAAACTTTTCAGGCTTTCCCCTCCTGCCCACAACCCTTCTGAGTGAAAACATTAACACACTTAGAAAAATACCCTTTTGTTAATTCCTCGAATTCTCAGCACCCTTGGTCTTTAAAACTCCAGCTTCTAGAAACAGTCTTGTCAGTAGGCCAGTCCTCAAGGTTTGCTATGAAGAATGGACCAGCTCCACAATTTACCCAACTTATGAATCCTAACAGCTTTAGAACACTACCTGCCAAACACAAAATTTAATTTCACCAGCTTACTAAGCATTTTATATGTGACATTTTGCTGAGAGTTTTACATACATTCTTCTCTATGTGATCCTCTTAGCCACTCTTACAAGACTCTCTACCGCCTCAGTTGTCTCCGTTTAACAGCAGCAGCTGTTACTATTTGTTGAATTTTACTGGGCAAGCACCCCATAGCTTTCCCTCATCCGACCCTCTCGATAACCGAATGGAGCAGATACTCTCATTTTCACTCACACAAGCAAATTAGGACCCCGACAGAGAGGACTTGACCAAGGTCACGCGTCTGGGAGGTGGTGGGACCAGACAGCCTAGTAAAGGAATCCCCCGAGTCTGGGCAGGGAGCAGAGCCCGACTCCTCCCACTACACGGGCGCGGCTCAGGGGACCTAACTCTACCAGGGCCAAGGTGGAGCCGGAAAATGGGGTTCCAGGGCTCCAGTACGAGTATCTCCACCTCCTGCGCTGAGGCCTAAGGCCACGGCAGCCCGAGGACCCCGTAAAACCCACCAACATGGTTCCTCGCTCCCAGGGCCGCCGCTGGGGCCACCTACTCCCAACGGGCAGTGCGCGGGGTAGGAGGCAAGAAAGGAAGCATTCACCTGCGCAGGTGCCGCCTCGGAGGGCGGGAGAACAGGAGCGGGGAGGAGCAGCGGAAGACTCGTACCCAGACACCTGACTCGGGAGAAAAGGATACCAGATCCCAAGCGCAGAGCTTTGTAGCGCGCCGCCGGAACCGGAAACCCTACCTCCCCGCCCGGAAATTGGGCGCGGAAGGGGGGCGGGGAACTAGGGCAGAGGGGCGGGGTCTCTCTTTAGGCTTTGACAGTGCCCGCAGCATCGTCGTTTTAACTCTTGGTGGTCCTTTAGCCTGTGCGGTGGTTCATTCCTCAGCCCTTTCACCACCGTGCCGAGCTTTGAAACAGCCTAGGCAGCTTTTTTTGCTTCGGGAAAATTCTTTCCCTTTCTGAGCTGCAGTTTCCCCAATTGTAAAATGGGAAGAAGATGAAGCGGGAATTGAGATAATCTAGGAGGCGGCCAGCGGCTGAGTCAGCGTCCCACCTGGAGTGAGGTTACACCCCTGAGCGTTTTCATCACCCAAAGGAATGAAATCAAAATAGAGATATGGCTAGCTGCTGTTTGGAGGCAGTGGTCCTGTCTGTACCTTATGGAGTCACTCCAGATGAGGCAGTGGGCGCAGTCTATTAAGTAGGTCCTGCCTCAGCGTACCCAGACAGTAGTGAGCGTGTACCCGTGGATATTTGACACAGTCTGTCCAGGGGGAAACCCCATGTATGGGAGGCTAAATCTTAGTCCTCTGTGCCTATTCCTTAAGACTCTCCAACTGCCACCAGACTATATGCACGTAGCCGGATGGTTAAGCTTTGAAGTCATACTGACCTGGTTTGAGTCTGGACACACGTTAAGTGACACACCCAGAAAGAGGAAACCCAGCGATGCTAACCAAGGCAGCCTACCCACCTACTCTTAACCCTGAAGGAGAAGGGACTTGGCTGCTAGGGAGAGGCACTCAGGTGGCTCATCCCACTCTCCTTCCAATTAGCCTAGCCAAATGGAAAGAACTAGGTGTATTAGGAGGGACAGCTCAAAGATCTTTCGCTGGACTAACACCCCAGAGCCAGTAACTCTAGGGAAGGGAAGATATGTCCTTTGTCTACATTGCCACTGCTGATCTATAAACTCCCAGAGGGCCAGCAACTCCAGCTAGTGATCCAGGAACCTGGGCTCCTTGCTCTAGTCCTACCCCTACCTCCTGAAGCCTATCTCCCACTCACTCCTACAACCATGTTTTCACCTTTCACTTTCCCTCTCAGCCTTGGTTCCCCCAATTTGTAATATGAGAGGGTTGGACTAGATCAATGGCTTCCAACTGTCCCCCCAAACTCTAAACTTGCTTGGGATTGCTTCAGAAAATTAGGGCTGAGGGGACTTTGGTCCCGAGAGCAGCTCCAATTTTAGGGATTTATAAATGTATATGAAACTATATATATATATACACACACATATATATACATTCATGTATATATATATATATAGATAGATAGATAGATACAGATATATAGATAAGATAGATAGTGTCTCAGTCATCTAGCGCTGCTATAACAGAAATACCACGAGTGGATGGCTTTAACAAAGAGAAGTTTATTCTCTCACAGTCCAGGAGGCTACAAGTCCAAATTCAGGGCATCAGCTCCAGGGGAATGCTTTCTCTGTTGGCCCTGGAGGAAGGTCCATGTCATCAATCTTCCCTTAATCTGGGAGCTTCTCTGCCTAGGAACCTCAGGTCCAAAGGACACGTTCCGCTCCAGGCACTGCTTTCTTGGTGGTATGAGGTTCCCCTTCTCTGCTTGCTTCCGTTCTCTTTTATCTCTTGTAAGGTGAAAGGTGGTACAGGCCACACCCAAGGGAAACTCCCTTTACATTGGATCAGGGATGTGACCTGGGTAAGGGTGGTGTTACAATCCCACCCTAATCCTCTTTAACATAAAATTACAATC
>NW_004443984.1:7814371-7873741 GCF_000243295.1 Trichechus manatus latirostris
TTACAATCCCACCCTAATCCTCTTTAACATAAAATTACAATCACAAAATGGAGGCCAACCACACAATTCTGGGAATCATGGCCCAGCCAAATTGATACACACATTTTTGCGGGGGACATAATTCAAACCATGACAGATAGATATATAGAAGCCACACTGGCCTTGTTATTTTGCAAACACAGCAAACTCACTTTGACTGCTTTTGCTGTTCTCTGCTTGCAGTGCTCTTTCTTGACATCTGTAAATCCAGGTTCCAGCTCAAATGTCAGCTCTCCAGAGCCAGCTTCCCTGTCCCTTCCCCCCATCTTAAAGGTGCTCATCCAGTCCCTTTCTAGCCTGTTACCCCACTTTTGTGATTACCTGTTTATTTGCTATCTCATCCATTAGTAGCAGGGTCCACAAGGCCAGGACCTTGTCTGTCCTGTCACCACCATGTCCTCAGTGCCTAAAACAAAACCTAGGCAATGCTGGGTGAAATTAGTGAATTAATGAATGGACAGAAAAGACTTGAGTTTTGAGTTAAAGTCAATCTGGTAAAGACTACCAGGCGACACACCTACAGTTTGGCTAAGTTAGGTTTATTAACTTGATGCATAAGAAGAGAAAGCACACTGGAGGACCCATGGGGTGCCTCATCAAGCAAAGGAAGAAACAGGATTATCGTAGGATTTGGGGGAAAGGTGGAATTTAGGTGAAATTGAAATGAAGTGTTTTGATAGGCTCAAAGCAAACTGGGCTGTGTACAAAGGGGTTAAAATCTGGCTTGGGCTGAGAAGTGAATTCAGGGGCCTGTTTCCTTGGACATAATATTTAAGATAATTATGGACTGTTGCATCCAAAAAACTTTTCTGAAGCTCTGCACCTGGGTTGGAAATACAGGTTGTTTCTCTGTGTCAAATCTGGCTCAGACCCATGAGGCAAGAGTGGGCTGCTCTGTTCTCACTGACATGATTGCAAACAGCAAAGTTTCTGGCCGTCTCTGATTTTAGAGAACAAGGTTGGTCAGCATTATATTCTGGTGTTAATCAACAGAAGAAGGTTTGACATTCACATCTGGTAGGCATCCCTTGATGCCTCCATCATCTTGATCTGAGGACCATCGTGAACTTCCCATTCCAATGTGATGTGACCTCGGCTCCCTAGGCATCACATCACTTGACCTCCGTTAGAACACAGAGCCAAGTTAGCCTCACAAGATCACTACTAGTGTGCACTCCTTGGCTTCCCAGCTGGAGTACAGGCTCCGTGAGTGCCTGGCCTGAGTTTGGGTCATCTTTCTCTGCCTCATGCCTGGCACAGCATGCTACTAGGTGCTTGGTCAGTGACCATTAAATCTAATTGTTTTTGTTAGCTGCCATCAAGTTGGCCCCCAACTCATGGTGACACCACGCACAATGGGATTGGACTGTTGTGATCCGTACAGTTTTCATTGTCTGATGTTTTGGAAGTAGATCACCAGGCCTTTCTTCCTAGTCTGTCTTAGTCTGGAAGCTCTGCTGAAACTTGTTCAGCATCATAGCAACATGAAAGCTTCAAATGACAGACAGGTGATGGCTGTGCTTTAGGTGCATTGGCTGGGATTCGAACCTGGTTCTCCCTCATGGAAGCACAGAATTCTGTCACTGAACCACCACTGCCCTCAATTGCTGATAGGTTTTCTAAATGCAAAGAGAAAGAAGTGGAAGAAAGCATATCAGTGATACAGCAGTTGTGTGAGAGACGTGGGAATGTGCTTGGTTTTTAAAAATCTGTTTCCCAAAGTGGAAGTTTCTAAAATGTGATCAATATTAACATTCTGGAAAAAGGAAAAGAGAATGAAATTCCTCACTCTTTTAAGATTTAAAAAATGAATTATTAACACTTGAAAAATCAGAACTCAATTGTCGATACCGTATGATTAAAAAGAGAACATTGCAACACTGATCCTTTATCGTTTTTTAAAGGGAATTGAATTACTGACTTTGTGTTTTTTTAAAAAGTGGATGGCTGGTCCTTTATGATTAAAAACACAAAACAAAACAAAAAATTGTTGGCATTGACACTCTCATCACTACTCAAAAAATTAAATTATTGACTGATTTTTAAAAGACTGAAATTGTTGAGACTTGTAGATTTAAAAAATCGAAGAATAAAATGGAATTTTTTATTGAATTGTTGGCACTTTTAGGCAAGATTTCCTGCCTCTCTGCTGCCTCTTAGTGGTGAGAAAGGGATCATAGCAGTTTCCAGCCACTCCCTGAGACAGGATGGAGAGCCTCTGAGGGCCCACTGCCCAGCCGTAGGGTGGGATTTCACACGTCTGACTGCCCTTTATCCTGAAACTGTTTCGGAATATTATCTGAGGGCCCTTCCCTGACCCATGGGGAGGAAGTCGACACTCAGCCTTTGTAACCTTGCTGTGCCTCGGGAACTCATGACAGTTGCATGTGTCAGCTTGCATTGTCTGTCTGACTCAATAAAAATATAGTTTTAGAATTTTCTCCTGTCCTCCCCCACCATCTCTGCTGTGCTTGAGTCAGTCTCTTCCTTGTTCCCACCTGCAGCCGGCCTTGCCAGACCAGTTCTTGGGCTTTTATAAGCGTCTGGAGTGGGAGTGAGGGCTAGAGGAGATTTTTCTGGAGGAGGGCTGGGGTGCAGGAGTGGTTTTAGGAGAAAAATTCAGGGCAGTTGTAATGTGTGGGGGCAGTGGATGGAAAAAGAAGAAAAAGGAATTTTAAGAAGTATTGTAGATATACTTTGGAGAGCAATTTGGCCATTGGTAAAGTTAGAAATGAACACACCCTCCCACTCAGCAATTCAATTTCTTGGAATTTACTCCAAAGAAACTCCCCAACATGCACACCTGGAGATAATGTCCAAGGACGTTCATTGAAGCACTGTTTGTAATCACAAAAAAATTGGCACTGCTCCAAATGTCCATCAGCAGGGGAAAGCAGATAAATAGCTAGTGTTATGCAAGGGGATTTGCTACAAAATTAACAGCAACAAAGTAGAGATATATAAATCAGCATGGATGGACCTTAAAAACATAATATGGAGTCAAAGAAGCAAGTTGCAGAACAATATATACAGCATGATGCCATGCATGTATTTTTAAAAATCGAACAATGCAATACATTGTTTACAGATATTAGTATAAACCCCTTGCCGTCGAGTCAATTCTCTCTCATAGTGACCCTATAGGACAAAGTAGAACTGCCCCATTGGGTTTCCAAGGAGCAGCTGGTGGATTCGAACTACCAATCTTTTGGCTAGCTGCGGAGCTCTTAACCACTGCGCCACCAGGGCTCCGTGGATATTAGTATATGTGGTAAAAATATAAAAGCATGGAGTAGAAGAATAAACACCTAACTCATTTTACCAATCAGGTAGGTTAGGTCCATACCACTGTAATAAACACCCAAAATCTTAGTGGCTTATAACAAGGATTCCCTGGGTGGCATAAACGGTTAATGTGCTTAAAAGATTGGAGGTTCAAGAGGTGCTTCAGAAGAAAGCCCTGGCGATCTATTTCCAAAAAATCAGCCATTGAAAGTCCTATGGAGCACAGTTCTACTCTGACGCACACAGGATCGCCATGAGTCAGAATCAACAGCAACTGTTTTTTTTATAAGAACAAAGTTTTTGTGCTGCATGTCATCAGAGATCAGCTAAGGCTCTGCTCCATGTCTTCCACTCTGGGACCAGGCTGACCAGCAGTCACCAGTTGTCATGGCAGAGGGAAAAGAGCTGGGAAAATTGCCCTGTCTCTCAAAGTTTCACCTTGGCCAAAGCAAGCCACATGGCCCAACCCAACTTCATGGGGCAGGCAAGAGCTATCCTAGTATGTGCTCAGAAGGACAGTCCCAAACCTATGATAGTGATGACCTCTAGGAGGAGTACAAAGGGACCTCCACATGAGCTGCAAGTATTATTTTTGAAAATATGAAGCAAAAATGTGAAGTTTGTTCATTCCGGAGGGACAGTTTTGCTATATTATTCTCCATGTTGTATCTTTTAAACTTTTCAAAACTGAAAATATAATTTTCAAAGGAAGGATGCAATGGGACAATATATACCCAAGAGATATGAAAGCAGTGCCGCAGACACATGTACACTGACAAAACCGTTTTTATTCTCCTGGAACCCAGATTTCTGGGTTCATGAAATTAGGGTGACCCACACAGGCCATTTGCCCTTAGGTGTCCTTTTGAACCTTGAGCCTTTAAGGAACTTTGAGCCTGGAGTCACCTTCAAGTCAATCAATAGCCTAGTAAGCAGTTTAGCTGAGATTGTTTTGCCTTAGGCATTGGGTTCTTTTGGAAAATTATCTATGTGCAGCCAGCTTCGAGAAGCAGGAACTCCAGGGTCTGACTAGAGGCTATGTTTTAGGATGGATGACATGTCCTTGGTGACTCTTTAACCTACAGACTCCGAAACCCTGCACTGTGCTTTATGCTATCTCCTTAGAAATTAACATAACAACGACCTACATAACCCGCTTTTACTGTCCCCTCTTAGGAGCACCTTCCCAACACATTTAGGTTAACACTGCTTGATTCGAATCATATCTACTCACAATAAATATATTCTGTTACACTAATTTTGGTGTTTCTCTGTGCATTTAGGTTTTTGACAACACCAATTGTTCATTGCAGCACTATTCACAATTGCCAAAAGTGGAAAGAACCCAAATGTCCATCAACAGATGGATGGATTAAAAAAAAATGTGGTAAATACATACAGTGGAATATTACTTAGCCATAAAGAGAAATGAAGTCTTGATACATGCGACAACATGGATGAACCTTGAAAACATTATGTTGAGTGAAGTAAGTCAATCACAAAACAACGGATACTGTATGATCTCACTCACATGAAATAGCCAGCATAGGAGAACGTATAGAGACCAATGTTTGGTGGTGGTTACCAGGAGAGAGAGGGAGGGGGGAAAGGAGGAGTCATTGTTTAGGAAGTAGTGAGTTTCTGTTTATGGTGATGGAAATTTGGCAATGGATATTGGTGACAGTTGCACAACATGATTAATGTAATTGAGGTCGCTAAATTGTACGTGTGAAAAAGTTAAATTGTTATATAATTTCTTATATATAATGTTATATATATATTTATAACAATAAAAAAATTAAAATAAATATATATATTGCGTGTGTGTCTTTGCTGGGGCCATGTCAGTTGTTTTTATGATATGTTTGTCTGCCTGGCACTGGTCTTTTTCACCTCAACAACAATTCCCTGGGCTCCGACCTGGTATGTAACATTGCATGTGCATCTGTGTATGAGTCTGCTCTTGCCTGCAGAAGGGGCTCTCGCTGAGGGCAAGACCAGTATCTTACTCACTGTCTTAGTTATCTAGTGCTTCTATAACAGAAATACCACAAATGAGTGGCTTTAACAAACAGAAATTTATTTTTTCATAGTCCAGGAGGCTAGAAGTCTGAATTCAGGGTGCCTCCTCTAGGGGAAGGCTTTCTCTCTCTGTCAGTTCGTAGGGAAGGTCCTTGTCTCTTTGAGCTTCTGCTCCTGAGTAATCTTCATGTGGCTTGGCATCTCTCTTCCCTCATCTCTGCTTGCTCTCTTAGTTGTTTAATCTCTTTTTTTAAAAATTTTTTTAATTGTACTTTAGACGAAGGTTTATAGAATAAATCGTTTCTCGTTAAACAGTCAGTACACATACTGTTTTATGACATTGGTTAACAACCCCACGACATGTCAACACTCTCCCTTCTCGAACTTGGAGGACACTTTTTTTAGTGAAAATATACATAGCCGAAGTAAGACCATTTCAAAAGTTTCTACGTGTACAATTCAGTGACACCGATTACAGTCTTTCGGTTGTGCTGCTATTCACACTATCCTTTTCCAAATTATTCCATCACTATTATCCTCAACTCACTGCCCCCAGGCTTCCCATCAAGCCTTTTGAGCTGCTGTTGTCAGTTGATCTCATATAGATAATTCTTTTTTTTTTTTGTACCTTAGACGAAGGTTTGCAGAATAGTTTCTCAAGTTGTTTAATCTCTTTTATATCTCAAAAGAGATTGACTCAAGACCAGAGCTTTGAACCAGTGTGTTTCGGCTCAACCCTTTGCTGAGAATTTGCATTTCCACCTCAGATATACTGAATCAGAATCTACATTTTAATGAGATTCCCCAGGGGATCCATAAAAATCACTTGGAGATCTCGTTAAACCGTAGATGCAAAAAAAAAGGAGATTCTGATTCAGTATATCTGCGGTGGAAATACAAATTCTCAGCAGGGAGTCAAGCCGAAATGAACTGGTCTGAAGCCCCGCTAAAGACACATCCTACACTCATACTGTCTAATTAACATAACAAAAACCCATTCCCCAAATGGATTATAACCACAGTATAGGGGTTACGATTTAGAACACATATTTTGGGGGGACAAAATTCAATCCATTATACTCACTTTTGTGCTCCCCACCCTGAACCTGCCACAAAGCAAGTGCCTACTAAATGTTTAATGCATGACTCTGATAGGCTCATTTCCTCTCTAAATAACGAGCCACTTCAGAGCACATCTTCTTCCCCCTCTGAACCCTCCTATGGAGCAAGAAATGTTTGCTGAATGACTGAATGACCACAACCTCCTTCTCCAGTCCGTTACCAGAAGCCAAAAATGCATGGTCCTTCCCACTCCACGATGAGCCTCCTGAGAGGATGGCCAGGTTAGTTTTTTTTTTGCAGATTCTACCATGTTTTTATGCCTGTATTGAAAAGCAACTGATTTATGTGTGACTCTAAGGTAGGGTGACCAACTTGTCCTGGTTCACGGGGGACTTTCCCAATTTCTGCCCTGAAAATTCTGCCTCTTGGGAACCTCCCCGAGTCCTAGGCAAACCGAGATGGTTGGTCACCCTATAGCAACTCTCTTGCTCTCTCTAGACTCATTTTTTTTTTTCTCATCTTCAAACGGCCGCGTTCATCAAGTCTAATGTCTGCATATCAGATCTAGGATTTTAGGAATGGGCCAGAGGGGAAGAGGTGAGGCAAAGAAGGAAGAAAGGCACAAGAGGGGACTTTCTGAGAGATTTTTATTCTTTTGGAAGGGCGTGAATCAGCACTGCCAGCCAGGTCTTGGTTCTAGTGGCTTGCTATGGTCTGAAAGACAGGTGAAGAAAAGCAGAAGAGTTTAGTGAGGAGCCAGATGGAACTGGGTTCAACTCCCAGCCATACTATTTATTAGCTATGTGATGCTGGGAGAGTGACTTGACCTCGCTGAGCCTCAGTTTCCTCACCTGTAAAATGAGGCTAATAATAATACTTACCTCATGGGGGTTCTTTTTTTTTTTTTAGACTGAATAACATGTGAAATGTTTCACTTTATTGCCAGAATTAGGAAACCCCTTTCCTAGGGTTTTTGTTTTTTTTTCAAAATATTATTAATAAGTGAATTTCTCGTCATGAAAATGTCCATTTTGGCTATCAGAAAGTTACTACTACATACAAGTTTATAGAGAAACAAGAGCAAAAAGGAGCTTATTAGAAGCCACTAGCTTTCATGTCTTCCCTTTGGTCCAATACAGTTTTGGTTAGGTGAACTACATGGTTTTTTTTTTTAATAATTTATTTTATTTGTTGTTGTTGAAAATATGGAGCCCTGATGGTGCAGTGGTTAAGAACTTGGCTGCTAACCAAAAGGTCAGCAGTTCAAATCCACCAGCCGCTTCTTGGAAACCCTATGGAGCAGTTCTCCCCTGTCCTGTAGGGTCGCTGTGAGTCGGGATGAACTTGACAGCAACAGGTTTGGTTTCAGTTTTGTTGAAAATATACACAGCAGCTCATGGGGGTTCTTGATTAGATTAAACTATTAACCAAGGTGTTCATCACAGTGCCTGGCATATATTTAAATGTCTATAAATGGGGACCAGAGTCCTTGTGGTTCAGTGATTAGGAGCTTGGCTGCTAACCAAAAGATCGGCAGTTCGAATCCACCAGCTGCTCCTTGGAAACCCTATGGGGCAGTTCTACTCTGTCTAATAGGGTCGCTATGAGTTGGAATCGACTTGACAGCAACGGATTTGGTTTGGGTTTGGTATGAATGGGGACTATTACTTTTATCATGAACAATATGAATCCTCCCTGGCCACCATCTCCAGACGAGGCCTGTACTCTCGCTGCTGGCTGCTTCCCCCATCACGGCGCTCACCACACTTCATTCTTATTGCTTGTGCTTTGACTGACACTTCTGTCTACCCTCCATGCCAATAAAGGACCCAGGCCAGGGGAGGCACTTCACAAATAATCATTGAAAAAAGGAAGGGGGAAGTTCAGCAGTAGCTCAAAGCTCCACCCAGAAGCCATCAAGCTCCAAACCCACCGCTGTCGAGTGGATTCCAACTCACAGTGACCCTATAGGACCGAGTAGAATTGTCCATAGGGTTTCCTAGGCTGAAATATTTATGGGAGCAGATTGTCAGGTCTTTTCTCCCTCAGAGCAGCTAGTGGGTCCAAATTGCTGACTTTCCAGTTAGCAGCCGAGTGCTTAACCACTGCACCACCGGGGTTCCTTCATCAAGGTCCAGTGGGCCGCGTTGCAGCAGAAAACAGCCCCAAACCCAGGGGCCCCTCCACCACTGACCTTCCAGGATCCTTTCTGCCCCTCCGAAGGATCTGCTGTCCCTCACCCATTGCCCCAGCACCTCATGGAAGAGCCTGTGGCCAAAGCCCTCCCGCTCATCCATCTCCTCACCTCCTTGATCCAGTCCTCGAAGGCTGACACTCGGGTGAACACCGTGGGCTTCTTGACGGTGTTGCAGCCCAAAGAAGAAACGAAGCTGGTCACACCATGGACCTGCCAGCTGCCATCTGCGGCAGGGCAGCTGAGGGGCCCTCCGGAGTCACCCTAAAATGGTCAGACAGAGGTAAGGGGCGAAGTCAGGTCTGAGGTTTGAGGAACTGGTTCCCAACTCTGGGGATTTCGAGAAATCTCTGTATTACTTGATTTCTTGGAGCCTCAGTTTGCTCGTTTGTGATGGGAAACAACAATGTTTGTCTAACAGGATCTTGTGAGAATGAAATGAGACGACAGATGTAGGACCTTAGCAGAACGCCTAGTAGAGAGGAAGCACTTGATAAACGGTAGTTGCTCTTATTAATACCGCAATTACTTATTCATATTTTTGTTCATAGAACCGAAAAACCAGTTGCTGTCGAGTCAATTCCGACTCATAGCGACCCTACAGGACAGGGTAGAATTCATAGACAAGGCTGTAAATCTTAACGGAAGTGGACTGCCACATCTTCCTCCCTTGGAGTGGCTGGTGGGTTAGAACCGCCATCCTTCTACTTAGCAGCCAAGTGCTTAACCACTGCACCACCAGGGCTCCTTATTGTTCATGCTTATTTATAATACAATGAGAGTATTCTTAATGTTTAATTGTAACTTCAAAACCACAAAGCTGAAGATGACTTCAGAGTCTGGTGTCAGGACCCCTTACTGTGCTGATGGGGAAGTCTCAGGACTGAGAAGGGACAGTGACTTGCCCCTAGTCCAGTCAGTGTTCAAGCTGAGAGAGACAATGAGCTCCTGAGACCAGGGCTTTTGACTCCCAGGCCAGGGCACTGTCCCTGGCCTATGCCAACTTCCTGCAAGTCCTATCTGGTCTAGAAGCTGAATAGGGCAAGCAGTCAAGATTCCACCTCTGGTTTCTGGCAGATGGCAGAGGTACCCCAGGGCCTTGGCTACCCTGTTATGTGGCCGTACCCCAGCACCACCTGGGCTAGGAAGAGCTGACTCACATTGCAGCCAGAGAGGATGTCCCCGCCAGCACACACCATGGTCTTCTTCACGACCGAGCCCCACCAGTCCCTCCTGGAGCAGTGCTCATAGTCCACCACAGGCAGCAGGGCCTGCTGCAGCATGTCTGGGAGTGGTCCACCAGCTATGGGGATAGGGAGCACTAAGTAGGGGGCCGTCGGGGTGCAGGGCTTGGGTTGGGGCTGGAGGTCAGGGCCTGGGAGCCCTGAGTTGTGGCATGGTCCCAAGGCAGGCAGCTCCTTTGGCCTAATGGTGATGCACTTCCCACCAGGTTATATGGGCCTGTCTGCTTCACCCATCATAACATCCCCAGCACCCAGAGGTTGCAATAGAGACCACATGGCCTGGCACACAGGCGGTTGTTGTTGGTAGTTGCCGTCGAGTCGATTCTGACCTGTAGTGACCCCATATGTGTCAGAGTAGAACTGCTCCATAGGGTTTTCAAAGCTGTGACCTTTCAGAAGCAGATTGCAGGCCTGTCTTCCAAGGCTCCTCTGGCGCTAGCAGTCGAGCACTTAACCATTTGCACCACCCAGGGACTCCCAGCAGACAGGAAACACTAACAAATGTTCCACTGAACATGATGGGGAGGAGGGGAGGAGGAGAAGGTGGAGGAGGCTGCAGCTGGGGGAAGAATGGGAGAAAAGTGCAAGGACTGGTCCTGTGCTTGCCCCCAGCCCCCAGCCCCAGGCCCTGTCTCCCTGCCCGCTGTCTCTGTGACTGGCTAGGGGGGTCAGCATGTACTATAGAGGCGGCCCCAGCCGCTGATGTAGCATGGCGCTTCGTTGGGCAGGATGTAGCCAGCAGGAGGCAGGCAGGCAGGCTGGACTGTGTCTCCTAGCTGGGCGCTGCGTGACAGCTTGATGAGGGCAATGTCATTGCTGGGGGAGGAGAGAAGAGTCACAGGGTGCCTGGTCCTCCCACCAGACCCAATCCCACCTCCAGCCTTTGCTCCAGCCACACTCACCCCTGGGAAGCCCCCTTCGCTCCTTTTCCCACCAAACCCTATCCCTTTTCAAGGCTGAGCAACCTTCGGAAACCCTCCTGGCGAGTCCACCCACACCAACCCTTGACCTTCATAGTCGTCCTCAGCCTCTCGGTTCTCACACTTTACCTGCATCAGAATCACCTGGAGGGCTTTAGTACAGGTGGCTGGGCCCCACCCCAGAGATTCTGATTCAGTGATTCTGGGCTGAGGCCCACAGATTTCTGGCAAGTTCCCTGGGGATGCTGATGCTGCTGGCCGGGGAGCATGCTCTGAGAACCACTGCGCTAAGTCTTCATTCTCCTGCTTGTCACTCAGGTCATTGCACCTGGGTTCTGTTTTTCTCTCCACTTACCCTAGGAGCCCAGTGAGAATGGCTCGGGCTCTCAGTGCTTGTAGCCCCTCACTCCTGCGTTGCACTTTGGGGGCTTCTGCACCCTTCTCTGACCCTCTCATCAGAAAAATGCTGAACCACACAGACACACAATTTTGCATACATTTGTGGGGGCTCCACAGCCCGGCTTTAGCATTCTCACTCGGGATTGTCTCTTTGACCTTTATAACCACCCAGGAAGCCCAGCTGCATGGTCACCCTTTGACAGACGGTAAAACTGAGGCCTAGAGAAGTGCAGCGATTTGACCCAGCCACACAGCAAGGCAGTGCCGGAGCCTGACTCTCAGTCCAGTGCTCCGCCTTTGCCCATGGTATTGAGAAACCAGGATGCACTGAAGAAATGTCTGTTGAATGGAAGAACCCTTGGATTTGGCATGGGAGGAGGGAGGGAAAGCCAAGCGGCGTTGTAGGAGTCCCTGCCCCTCTCTGAGTCCTGCTGTCCCCTGTGTAGGGAGACAGGTTTGGCATGGATGGTCCTTAAGACTCTAATCTTTCCAATGCTCAGTGTGTGAGACCTGGGCATGAGCTGTTGGACTTAGCTGCACTGTTTCTGGGAGTCCCCCCAGAATTGGCTCTGGGTTTCAGAGGGACAAGTAGAGGAGGCCTTGGGTCTCAGGCCTAAGGATTCACTCACCCACAGGCCACACAGCTGGAGTTCCAGAGTGGGTGCACAAAGATGTCTTCTGGGATGATGGGGATCACCTGCTCGGGGCCTTCCTCCTCAGCTCGGTCATACTCACCCAACACCACCCGGTAGGTCAGGGATCTCCTGCCAGTGGAGGTGGGGTCAGTCTGAGCCTGACCAGCCTCTCTTCCCTCCCCTAGTTACCCCCTGCCCCATCATGCCTGGGTCTCACGCAGGGACAGGGGCAGGTGAGAGAACTCACGAGATGCAGTGGCCTGCAGTGATGACCCAGTCCGGGTCAATAAGGCTGCCTCCGCAGGTGTGATGGAAGGCCCCATTCTTCTCATACTGCAGGGAGACCTGGTGGCCGGAGAAGTAGAGCCCTGAGTGGTCTGGACCCCACAGTGTGGACTGCCATCAATGGCTGTGTAGGTTGTATACTGCACAACTCTAGGGAGTGCCATTCACACAGAAAAGAGTGGCACCCTCTAGAAATGTGCAGTGCCCAACCTGCACAACTGCTCATGGTGGCCCTGTCACTTTTCCATTGGGATCACACTCTGACTATCCAAGGCCTCCTTAGGCCCTGTGACCTTTCTGGGAACCCCAGCATTCTCTATACCCTTGGGCATCCTCAAACGTTCTGTCTCTCGAGAGTTCTGTAAGGCCCTCTTTTCATCTGGCCCCCTGTTCTTCTGAACCCCAGATCTTTAAAGGCCTCTTGGGCCCTCTAAAGTACAATCTTCCCAAGTCCTGTGCTTCACTCCCGATTTCCTACACATTCCGATTTTTAAAAGTTGCCTGTAGATCAAGAGTCAGCAAACTCTAGCTCATGGGTCAAATCTAGCCCATGGTCTGTTTTTGTGCATAAAGATTTATTGGAACATAACCACACTCATACATTTATGCATTGTCTGTGGCTGCTTTTGCACTATAATGCCTTAGTTGAATTGTTGCAATAGAGATCCCATGGCCCACAAAACTGAAAATATTTGCACATTCTGGCCCTTTACAGAAAAGGTTTGCTGACCCCTGCTCTAGACTAGTGCTGTCCAGTGGGACTTTCTGTGATGATGGCGATGTTCTATACCTGTGCTATCTGATATGGTCGCCACCAGCCACACGTGGCTATTGAGAATTTGAAGTGTGGTGAGTACAAGTGAGGAACTGAATTTTTAACGTGATTTAATTTTAATTATTTTAAATTTAAATAGCCACATGTGTCTCGTGGCAACTGTACTGAACAGTGCGTCAAGTCTTACCCCTCTGGCCTCCCTCCGTTGTTATTGTTGTGTGCTGTCGAGTTGATTTCAACTCACAGGGACCCTATAGGACAGAGTAGAACTGCCCCATAGGGTTTCCTAGGCTATAACCTTTACGGGAGCAGATCACCAGGTCTTTTTTCCTGTGGAGCCACTGGTGGGTCTGAGCCGCTGGTGAGTTCGAACCCCCAACCTTTCGATTAGCAGCTGAGTGCTTGACCATTGTGTCACCAGGGCTCCTTGGACTTCCCTCCTCTGGTCTCTAAAGCTCCTCACCCACCTTATTGCCGTCAGACTTTACAGCCCTGTTGTATAATTTGAGAACTCCAGAAATGGGTGCCTCAAAATCTCTTTCCCTAAAGACAGTGCCTGAAATTCCTCCATCAGTGTGACAACCCCTTGAGTTAAACGTTGCTCTCCCCCCAGATTCCACATTTAAAATGCAAACAGCTCAGTGAAGGTTGTAGATTGAATGGGCAAAACTCCATATGAAATAGCTTGTCTAAAGATTTCCTTGCCTCTGGAAGCTGAAGTGGGAATTGGAAGGGAAGCAGTAGGTGAAGACTGGATGCTTCTCAATCAGAGATTGGGTCCAGCGCCCGTGGTGGAAATTACGGCAGCTGGTGTTGCTCTTACCTGCCAGGGCCAGCTGTAGGGCACCGCGTCCTCGCCATTGACCACGCGAACGAAAGGGTTGTAGATTGGTCTGCCACAGCCCGAGGCTGGAGAGGAGAGTGGAGGTGTCAGTTATCCAGGGAACCCCCAAAAGAAAAAAGGAGGCCTGAGTCCTAGTCCTAGCTGTGCCACAAACTGGCTGTGTGATTCTGTGCAAGCCCGTTCCCCATTCTGGACTTCAGTGGCCACATCTGAACCGTGAGCAGAGCAAAGCAGGGGTTTTCAGAGTGCCAGGGGTCCAGGGTTGGAGATAAAAATGTGGCCTCCTTCAACGGGAGGGTTGAAGGAGCTGATACACTGAGAACAGTGTCTGGTGCCCCATGAGCTATTGAGAAATGATAGCTATTGTCATAAAGAGTAGAGGCTTTGGAGTCAGACTGCCTGGGTTCAAAGTACAGCTCTGTCTCTGTTATAGATGAATTGTGGCCCCAAAAACTATGTGTTGTAAATTCTAACTTCTATGGCAGTGGTTATAATCCCATTTGGGAATGAGTTTTTTGTTACGTTAATAAGGCAGGATTAATGTAATGTGTTTTGAGTCAATCTCTTACAAGAGATAAAAGGAACAAGCAGAGATGGGAGAAGAGAGATACCAAGCCACATCAAGATCACCCAGGTGCAGAAGCTCAAAGAGACATGGACCCTCCTCAAGAGCCAGCAGAGAGAGAAAATCTTCCCCTAGAGCTGATACCCAGAATTCAGACTTCTAGCTTCCTAAACTGTGAGAAAATAAATTTGTTTGTTAAAGCCATTCACTTGTGGTATTTCGTTATAGCAGATAAGTAAGACAGCCCCTCATTCTAGGATGAGCTACTTTACCTCTCTGAGGGTCACTTTCAGTTTTCCCATCTGTAAAAGGGGGATAATCATAGTACTGACCTCATGGGGGCTGTTACGAGTATTATATAAGATAATAAACGATAATACAAGAAAAACACTTAGCACTGTGCCTAGTAAGCACTCAATGAACATTATTTGTTGCCATAATCATCAGTCAAGGAAGGCTGCTTGGAGGAGGTGACCCTGAGCTATAACATAGTATGGCAGAGAAGCCAGGAAAAGGCTAGACCCCAGGATATGGAGCCGGATGGAAGTGTGAGAGAAGAGTTGGGTATTAAGCATCGGAGCAGAAATTTCAACCCAAGCAATCTAACCACAGAGCCCACACTCGTAACCATTAAACTTTGTTTACTGCCCCCACTGAGGACTTCCACCACGGCCCTTTGATGCTCCCATTCTTTCTCCTGAGCCAGTCCATCCATGGTTCCCCTCCATTCTTCCGCTCCAGTGCCAGGCTGAGAGTCCCCATAATCTTGCCCCAGGCACAAGCTGAGACCCCTCCTATGTAACCAGGTGTTAGGTGCAATGGGGCCCAGGGTGGGTGGCAGATTTCAAGGGCTCTTGGCCCCACACAGGTCAAGAAGCACAGATATAGGCTGGGGTCTTACCAAGGGCCACAAACAGAAGGAAACTTAGCAGCCGCAGCATGGTGAATTTCCAGATGATGGAAGGGGACGCAGAGCCTGGGGCTCTAATATAGGGCAGAAGGCAGGTGGAGCGGGCTTTACTGGGCTCCATTTCCTGGAACAGGTGGTGGAACGCCAGGTCTCCCATGGTCCAAGGCCATGGCCCCCACCCACTGTAGGTGGAGGAATGACAGCCAACGGAGGGACTCAGGGTCTCTTTAGCATGCAGTTGCACAGGTGGCATTGAATGGCCACCTGATAACAGGGGAAGGGGAAGGAAAGTTTACATTAGAAAAAGCCAGCTTCTTCCAGGCAAGAATGTGAGCTTTCAACGTGGTTAGACCTGGGCTCAAATCCTGGCTCTGCCACTTCCAATCTCTGTGACTTTGAGCACCTGGCTTAACTTCTCTGAGCCTCAGATTTCTTGTCTCTAGTATGTGATTAATATTAGTACCTACCTCAATTGAAAAAAAAAGTTATTCAGCACTTTCAATCAGACTCTAGGGATACAACCTTGAACAAGGCACACCTGGCCCCAGCTCTCCTGGAACTTGAGTCTAGTGGGGAAGACAATGACAAATCAACAACAATACGGGTTATTTCTGATTGCAGCAGTGGGTGCTATGAAAGTTATGAAACATAGGAGTGCGGTGACTGGGGTGGGAATGCGGATAACTAACTTAGGTCGGGGCAGTAGTGGTTCAGTGATAAAATTCTCACCTTTCATGTGGGAGACCAGGGTTCAACTCCTGGCCAATGCACCTCATGTGCAGCCACCACCCATCTGTCAGTGGAGGCTTGTGTGTTGCTATGATGTTGAATAGGTTTCAGTGGAGCTTCCAGACTAAGACAGACTAGGAAGAAAGTTCTGGCAATCTACTTCTGGAAAATCAGCCAATGAAAGCCCTATGGATCACAACAATCCAATCCCCAACCAATCATGGGGATGGCGCAGGACCAGGCAGTGTTGCATTCCATTGTGCATGGAGTTGCCATGAGTTGGGGGCCAACTTGATGGCAGCTAACAACAACAACAACATTTTAGATTAGGGTCCAGAAACAGTGACACTTGGGCTGAGGAGGTGGTATTTGATTGAGTCCTGAGGGATAAGAGAAAAGCAAGCCATGGGAAGCACTGAAGGAAAAGCACCCCAGGCAGAGAAGACCGCAAGTGGAAAGGGCTAGAGGCTAGAATGGGCTTGGCTTGTTCAAGAAGAAGGATGCAGTGTGGCTGGAGCATGGTGGTCAAAGTGGAGAGTGGTGGGAGATGGGTCAGCTCTAGTGACTCCTAGAGCTGAATTCACATGTGATCTGGCAGCTCCACACCTAGGCACATGTGCCCCCGGAGGCATGCATGAGAATGTTCACGGCAGCCCCATCCTCAGTCCTCAGTAGCAAAAACTAAAAACAACCCAAAGTTCCGCAAAGGTGAATGGATGAATACGTGTAGTATAGTCACACAGTGGAATATTACTCAGCAGTCAAAAAGAATGAATCACAGTGACATACAACAATGTGGATAATTCCTAGGAATATAAATTAAGCAAAAAAAGTAGGTCCCAGAATATTAAATGCAGTTTGTTGTTGTTGTTAGGTGCCGTTGAGTTGACCTCATGTGACAGAGTAGAGATGTAGTTCTGAAGATGTTAACTACGTAGGGTTTTCTAGGCTGTGACCTAGAAAATTGTCAGGTCTTTCTCCCATGGAGCCCCGGGTAGGTTTGAACCACCAACCTTTCTGTTAGCAGCCGAGTGCTTAATTAACCATTGTGGCACCAGGGCTCCTTTAAATGCGGCTTATACCCTTTTCCTAGAATTTCAAACAACTGAAATCCTAAAATACAATTTTTAGAAGAATACAAACAGACAAAACTATATCAAAAGGGAAACAAAGGCATGATAAGCATAGGATTCTGGATGATGGTCAGCTCAGATCCGGTGTGGGGGGTACAGGATGGGTTCAATATCAATTATTGTCAATGTAGCTTTGTTAGGGTGGTTTCTACGTGTAAAATTCAACAAGTTTTGGTAAATATAAATAGTCATGTAACCACTGCCACAATCATGATATAAAACATTTGCATCACTAAAAAAATTTCCCTCCTGCCTGGTTGTATTCAAGCCCCACCCTCACACCTGGCCCCTGGCAACTGGTGATCTGCTTTCTGTCACTAGAGTTTTGCCTAATCTACATTTTCATACACATGGCGTCTTATAGGTGTGTTTTGTTTCTGGGCTTCTTTCATTTAGCGTAATGCTTTTGAGATTTATCTGTGTTATGTTAGATGTGGTTTTGAAAGTGCTAACTACATTAGCACTTTAGGGTCAGCAAAAAAGAGGAAGACCCTCAATGAGACGGATTGACACAGTTGCTGAAACAATGGGCTCAAGCATAACAATGATGGTGAGGATGGCACAGGACTGGGAATTTTACACTTTAAAATGGTTAAAATGGCAAATGTTTTGTTAGACATGTTTTACCACAATAAAAAATAAATAAAAATAAAAGTGTCCCATAAGTGAACCAATGACATCTGTACTAAGAATGAGAGTGTATCATGGATTGAAGATGATTTAATCCAATTCTGTTATTGAAATCTAAATTTAAAAAGAGAGAGGTGAGTGAGGACCAGACCCTATAGGGCCTTATAACCAAAAAAAACCCCATACCTGTTGCCTTCAAGTTGATTTCAACTCATAACGACCCTATAGGACAGAGTAGAACTACCCCATAGGGTTTTCAAGGCTGTAAATTTTTATGATCAAGATAATTAGGAGTTGGGTCTTTATTCTAGGTGTAAAGAGAAGCCATGGGTGGGTGGGTGGTGAGAGTTAAGTAGAGGAAGGAGCTGGGGTCTCATTTGCACCTTTAAAATCTCCCTGAGTGCTGCTTAGAGAATGGATTATGGGTGAGAGCGAGAGTGTGGTGTGATGAATCACTTTTATATGGTCTTTCTTGCCATGTTCTTGTGACTCTTATAAAATGATTGGGTGAGACTATGCAAATAAGGTGCTTGTGGTCCACTAAGGGGATTGGACAGCTTGCTAATAATGCAGATAAGGTTCATGGAACACTTGTGGGGGTGGGACCATGCAAATAAGGTGTATGGGACCCTGATGAGGGAATTGGTCAGTTTTGCCATCCCACTAGGCTTAAACGAGAGCCAATCACAGATCAGAGGGAGGCCCTCACTATCACCAAGAAAGAAGAGCCAGGAGTAAAGTATGTCTTTTGGACCGGGGGTCCCTGTGCTGAGAACTTCCTAGACCCAGAAGACAGAGAGAGAGAGCTATAACACGAGAAAGCAAGAGACAACCAGAAGCAGCAGCGGAGAAACGGTGGCAGCATAACCAGGAGACCAGTGTGAGATGGTGTGGTGGGCTTCTTGGCCCATGGAGCAAGGCAGTTACAGTGGGTGTGCCAACCCACGACCCGCAGAGCGAGAGAGCTGAGAGCCTTTGAGCAGGAGGCTTCCTGGCAGAGTGGAGTGACTCTGGGCACTTGGTAGAGATAGGATCGCTGACCCACAGAGCAAGAGAGAGCTGAGCACCTTTGGGCCAAGGCTTACTGGTAGAATGAGGTGTCCTCAGCACTTATTAGTGGAGCTAAAGAGCTTTGTAAACTTGCCCAAGCAGGGCGGAGGCTGGACAGAGGGGCCAAGGAGCTGAGGGCCAGAGAAAGGTCTGCCTGTAGGCATGGCTGAGAAGCAGTCCTGATCGAAGAACTGTATCCTGAGTAGTTCCTGATCCTGAATTGTAACCTGTTACTTCCCTAATAAACTCCATAATCGTGAGTATTAACTGTGAGTTCTGTGTGGCCATTGCAATGAATTATAGAACTCAACAGAGAAGTAGAGAGTGCCATGGGAGGGATAGCTGGTGTTAGAATTGGTAAAAAGGTTGGAGAGAGGAGGCATGTCGGATCTCGGATCTCCGCTTCATAGGAATCAGCCTTGGGCTGTTGATGCTGCTAAAGATTCTCCCCTCCTCATGAAGTTAGAGGAGGTTAGATGTTGCTGTGCTGCCGTTTTTACAGTTGGTGCCATTTTTACAGAAGGGAACCAGCTAGAGGCTATCGTGATGACTTGGATGAGGCGTGAGGGGGGACCACTTGCCCTGGGGTGGTGGAGACAGAAATGGAGAGAGATAGGTGGAATCAGGGTATATTTTGGAGGTAGAACAAAACCTAAGATCATCTCTGTGATGTCACGTGTGGTGCCTGGCACTAAATCAATGCACTTAATTCATGCTAATTTGTAGAAAAGGGAAAGCCTTGGCACATCCTTCCTGGCTGTTGGAAACAGCTTCCCAGCCCAGGGCTCAATAAGTGTTTCTTGAATAAGGCAAATTGGCTTCTCAGACTTTCCTGAGCAATCTTTCTCTCTCCTCAGCACCCAATTGTCTAAGAACTACCAGTCTCCTTCATACTAGGGTGTTACTGACTCATTGTATAGCCTGTCTTGGGGTTCCCATGGTTTGGAAACATAGGAGAAGGGCAATGCTTAACTGCTTTAAATGGATCCCTAATGATTGCATTTCAGCCTTTGTCTGGGCAGGTTTTCTTTCAGGAGAGTGCCGCCTCCGAGCACACGCACAGTGATGTCTGCTACTCCAATAGCCTGGGTCAGGGGAGTGTGGACACAACAGATGCAGCTGTGAAAAATCCTTCAAACTATGATAAAAATAGCCATGCCCTTCCTTTACCCCATGTTTCCTGTGGGCCTAGACATGTTTGTTTGTTCAGCTTTGAAGCTCAAAGCCATTCCCCAGGCCCCGAGCTGAGGAAGGAGGAGGGACAGAGGGGCTGAAGAGGTGGCTGCAGGGAGGGAGAGGCAGGTTGGATACTCCCAGATTCTACTGCAAAATGTTGGAAACAGAAAGATCCTGAATGATGATCTAGTCCAACCTCTTCTATCTTACAGATAAGGTCATTAAGACCCTGGAAAAAGCTGGAACTTGCCCAAGGCTCCTGGTTTTTCACTAGTTGGCCTGGGAGAGGGAAATGCAAGGGTGCAGGGAGGCCCCACTCCCCCTCCCCCAACTTCAAACAATAAGCCTCCCCAACCCTTACCCAGGTGGTCTTGAGCAAGTCCCAGCCTTTCTGGTGTGCTCTGCAGACAGACTGGCAGCAACGTTGGTCCTCTGCTTGGGCCCTGGGGAGATGGACCCCTGAGGACATTTCCCCATCACAGTCCCTGCCAAGTCTGCCTCGCCTTCAAGGCCTCCTCCACACTGTAAGCTGTGCAGCTGATTGAGTCAGCCAGCACACTCACCCATCTGGGAATTTTCTGGTCTAGGAGCAGCTTGAACAAAATCCCTAAAGATGACCCACCTCTCAGCTCCTGAAAAGAGGGAGCTGGCCAGGGAAGATCAGGGGTCAGGTCGACTTTAGGCCACAGCCTAAAACAAAAGAATCCATTCCCTGGGTGGGAGGTGGAGGTGCGGCCAGGTGGGAGAGTGTAGGGAATTAGGAAGTAGATAGGGAGAGGAGAGCAGTGGTGGTTCAGCGGTAGAATTCTCACCTTCCATGAAGGAGACCTGGGTTTAATTCCTGGCCAACACACCTCGTGCGCAGTCATCATCCTTCAGGGGAGGCTTGCATGTTCCTATGATGCTGAACAGGTTTCAGCAGAGCTTCCAGACTAAGACAGACTAGGAAGAAAGGCCAGGCAATCTACTTAGAAAATCCTATGGATCACAATGGTTCAATCTGCAACTGATCATGGAGATGACACAGGACTGGGTAGCATTTTGTTCCATTGTGCATGGGTTACCACGACGGCAGCTAACAACAAAAACAACAACAATGGAGAGGAGAGAGAGGAGACAGACGGTGGGGCAGCTGGAGAGGTGAGGTAGGGGAAGAATGGGAAAGTGCAAAGCTGGGCAACTATTTTCTTAGCAGGGATTTTTCATTATTTCTAGTTCTTACTAGATGGAAAGTTTCATGAAGGCAGAAATTTTATCTTATCCATCTTTGAATCCCCAGTGCCTAGAAAGGGACTCGGCACACATAGATGTTCAACAATATTTACTAAAGGAGGCAATGAATGAATAAATAAAGCTGAAAGACTCTTCAAATGCTCGACTCTTGCTACTCCGAAACTCCAGGTGACTCTGAGATTCGTGCAGGGCACATCTGGAAATCGTCCCTCTGTGTGTCTGGGAAAAGCTCAGCAGAGGCATTTGGATGGTGGTTCTGAAGAGCAGCATTCTAGAGGATCTTCACAGATGCTCTGTAATAAATGGATCCCCTAGAATGAAGCTCCAAGAGGCAGGGATTTCTGTCTGCTTTGTTCTGTTGTGGCCTCAACTTCAAAAACAGAGCCCAACAGGTACTCAACAAAGAATCAAAGGTCAAATGGGATTGGGAAATACAAGATTACACAAAATTCAAATTTTTTTTTTCCTGCAGGATTTCTCAGAGCCTTTAACATCATTGTTCATTATTAATCACACCCAGCGGTCTTAAGTCCTAGACTTCTGATGCCTCATTGCCTTCTAGTTCCCAAACTATCAGCTCCATTCCTCTCCAATGGGACAGCCCAGCCTCAGGGATGAAGAAGAAGGCCCAGGATCAGGCAAGTATCCCATCTGCCCTACAATGGCACAAAGATGCCACTGAGGGGAACCAGGGCTGGGACGCTGTGCAGGTAAATTCTGCCCCAAGGAAGGTGATCTGCCCTAGCTGACTGGGACCAAGGGGATTTTGAGGCAATGGCACTGGAGAAGGCAAGAGGGACAGCCTTCTTCCCACAGCCAGTGCCATGCCTTCCTGGGGTTGAGCAGGGTTGGTGTGGGAGAAGCTCCCAGACCAGCTGTGGGTGGTGGTAGTGAAGAAAGGGCTGGAAGTGTGACACCCCCCCCCCCCTTGCTCTTATTCTACTGCCTCTTGGCATGTACACATTCAACAAACATTTATCAAATACCTACTAGGTTCCAGGCACTATTCTAGGCACCAGGGGTCCATCTGTGTAGAAGACAAAGTCCTTGCCCTCATGGAGCTTACAACCTATGTGGGGGAGTATAGCAGCAGGAATTCTGGTTCAGTCTGCTGGATATTCTCTATCTGCCCTTTCCCTGTGCTCTCCTTCTTGCTCTGTGCACCTCTTGGCTGACCTGATGGACAGCATCCACAGGGCTCCTTCAGTCCATGGCAGCAGTGCCAGATTACCCAATAAGTAAGGTACACACAGGCTTAATTGTGCGTATTTACTAATCCGTAGTGAACATGTGGTGAAACCCATGTGGAACTGTTCACTACAGATTAGTAAGTAAACCCACATGTATCTTGCTTAATGTAAGCCAGTGCTTGTACATTGCTTACTGGTTAATCTCCCCTGCATGGAAGGCACCAGCAGGAGACTGGAGGGCAGCAAAAGAGAGAGGGTGGGGAGTTACTCCTTTGCTCCCTCCCTGCCAGGATCCAGGTTTGCAGTGGCTGCCTCCCTCCACTGAAGGCCTTGCTTTCTGTCAGGTGACCTTCTTCTTCACCCACAGCTGCTATCTCAGCTCATAGCCAAGCCATGTGTGTTAGAGTAGAACTGTGCTCCATAGAGTTTTCAGTGGCTGATTTTTCAGAAGTAGATCTCCAGGCCTTTCTTCTGAGGTGCCTCTGGGCTGCCTCAAACCTCCAACCTTTTGGTTCGCAGCTGAGCACATTAACCATTTGCACCACCCAGGAACTCCCAGCACTTTTATTAAATATTTCTCAATTACACCTTGAGGTCTATAATAAATGGACGCCCTAGAATGAAGCTAAGGAGTCCTGGTGGCATGATGGTTAAGTGCTCAGCTGCTAACTGAAGAGTTGGCTGTATGAACCCACCCAGCAACTCCATGGTAGAAAGACCTGACCATCTGTTCCTATAAAGATTACAGCCCAGAAAACCCTATGGGGCAGTTGTACTTTGTCACATGGGTCGCTGTGAGTCGAAAGTGACTCGAAGGCACCTAACAACAATAAAATGAAGCTCCAAGAGGCAGGGATTTTGACATCTGCTCCCTCTCAGGGCCCTGATTGATACAATGATGGATGTTTGGTTGAATGCATACAGAGACCCCAAATAACTACGTACAATAAGATAGAAGTTTAGTCCTTTCTAACTTGAAAGTAAGGATCCCTGGTGGTGCAATGGGAAACACTGGGCTGTTAACCAAAAGGTTGGAGGCTAGAACCTACCAACTGCTGGGAGAAATATGTGGCAGTCTGTTTCCCTAAAGATTCCAATTGCCTTTGAGTCGATTCTGATTCATACTGACCCTACAGAACAGAGTAGAACTGGCCCACAGTGCTTCCAAGGCTGCAAATCCTCATAGAAGCAGACTGCCACATCTTTCTCCCATGGAGTAGCTGGTGGGTTTGAACCACCAATCTTTTGGTTTGCAGCCAAGTGCTTATCTACTGCACCACTAGGGCTCCTCCTGTAAAGATTACAGCCTTGGAAACCCTATGGGACAGTTCTACTCTGTCCTATAGATTGCTGAGTTGGAGTGGACTAGAAGGCATTGGGTTTTGTGTTTTTTTTAAACTTGAAAATCCAAGCTGGCCTTGTGGCTCCACTCTGTGACATCATCAGGATCCTGGTCTCTTTCTATCTTGTGGCTCCTGCACCCCTAGAGTGTGCCTTCATCCACATGGCTTGCAGTGGCTCCTACACCACATTCACATTCCAGACAGAGAAAGAGCAAGGGGAGAGCATATGCTTTTTCTTACATGGGTAATGGATATACATTTGCCCACCTACATTTTCCACCTCTCAGGTTTCTTGGTAAACTGCTTTCCCACTTATAGTGAGTGCTGCTGCAAGGCAAGGACCTGTTTAACTGTGTGAAACTGAAGAAACGGGCATTAGTGCCACATTAGTGTGTTGAAAGGGTGTTGTATTAGGTGTTGCATCCTGAAGGTGTGATTTTCCAAAACTTGTGTCACTTTGGCTTTTTTACCAGATGATAAGCCTTGTGAGTATATTTCTGGGTTCCTGTGTGTTATTTGAGCCCTGGTAATGCAGTGGTACAAGCACTCAGCTGTGAAACATAAGGCCGGCGGTTCAAACCCACCAGCCACTCTGTGGGAAAAAGATGTGGCAATCTGCTTCAGTAAAGATTACAGCTTTGGAAACTCTATGGGACAGTTCTGCTCTGTCTTACTCTGTCCTAAAGGGTCACTTTGAGTTGGAATCGACTCAACGGGCAATGGGTTTTTTGTTTTGGTGTGTTATTTGCAAGTTGCGATGATTCCAGTTTTGCGTGATTACCTCATTTTCAGGTGGCATACATTGTATGCACCTGTCAACGATCTAGATGGGGATGTGTGCAGAGAGACATATGTGCCCCACATAATATTTATCAAAATCCATATTTCACAACAAAATTTCAGAAATGCTCCTTGATTCAGCATGCCTTCCATTACTGAAAACACACGTATCAAAAAATTCAAAGGAAAAAATAAAAATAAAATGGAACAGTTAACAACCCAACCAAGAATTTGCATGCATCTCTTCTGCAATTGGCCAGAACTTAGCACAGTTGTCTCACCTGGCTTCCAGGGAGGCTGAGAAATGTAGTTTTTATTCTGCACAGCCCTGCACATAATGAAAAATTCTCTTAGCTCGGAAGAAAGGGAGAGTGGATATTAGGGGAAGCTACAGGTCTTTGCAGGAGCCCTGGTGGCACAATGGTTAAGCATTCAGCTGATAACCAACAGGTGGGTGGTTTGAACCCACCCAACTGCTCCTCAGGAGAAAGACCTGGTAATTTGCTCCTGTAAAGATTACAGCCTAGAAAACCCTATGGGGACAGTAGTACTTTGTCACATGGAGTCTCTATGAGTCAGAATCTACTCAAGGGCACCTAACAATAACAACAGGTCTTTGCCACAAAATGCCGCAGATGTTTTCAAATGCGAGCAACAGGAAGCCCTGACTAACTTAAACAATTAGGAAATTTATCATCTCACAGAACTTGACTTCAAGTCCAGAGGCAGGGGGAGCATAACGGAGATACATTGAAGTTTGAACTTTAGTTCTCTGCAGTCCCCTTGGCCCTGCCCGACACAGACTGGGAGTAAGATGGCTGCCTATGTCAGCTAGGGTCAAACCAGAAAACAGAAATCTCAAGCGTTTGAAATAGAGAGAATTTAATCCAGGGAACTGCTTACTCAGGTGAGGGAGGTGCTGAGAAACCAACAGATAATGGCGAGAGAACCCAGAGATTAGGTACAGCTGCCTGCCAGGATGAACAGGGGGAGGAGATGCTGTTAGCTGGAGCCAGGATCTGTCCAGCAGGAGCCATGGAGGAGGTGCAGGAAAAGAAATACCCTGGTTCCTCCCTTCTTCCCAGCCTCCATCTTCCACCAAAAACCCAACCTACTGCCATCGAGTTGGTTCCAACTCATGGCAACCCCATGTATTGCAGAGTAGAACTGCTCTATAGGGTTTTCTTGGCTGTAATCTGTGTGTGTGTGTGTGTGTGTGTGTGTGTGTGCTCTTTAGGTGAAATTTTACATCACAAATTAGCTTCTCACTCAAAAAATTATACACAAATTTTTTGCGACATGGGTTACAATCTTTGCAATGTGTCAATCCCCATTTCCACTCTGGGTTCCTTGCGTCTATTCACCCAGTTTTCCCGTCCCTTCGTGCCTTCTCGTCTTTGCTTCTGGCCAGGTGTTGCCCATTTGGTCTCGTATAGTTGATTGACCTAAGGAGCACGTTCCTCACACATGTTATTATTGTTTTATAAGCCTGTCTAATCTTGGCTAAAGGGTAGACTCTGGGAATGGCTTCAGTTCAGAGTTAGTAGGGTGTCTGGGGTCCATAATCTTGGGGGTTCCTCCAGTCTCTGTCAGACCAGTAAGTCAGGTCTTCTTTTTTGTGCTTTTGAATTTCGTTATAAATTTTTCTTCCACTCTGTCTGAGATCCTCTACTGTGATCCCTGTCAGAGCAGTTGGTGGTGGTAGCTGGGCACCATCTTGCTCTTCTGGGCTCAGGCTGGTGGAGGCTGTGGTTCATGTGGTCCATTAGTCCTTTGGACTAACATTTCCCGTGTGTCTTTAGTTTTCTTCATTGTCCTTTGCTCCGGAAGGAATGGGACCAATAGATGTATCTTAGATTACTGCTTGCAAGCTTTTAAGATCCTAGATGCCACTCACTGTAGTAGGATATAGAACATTTTCTTTATGAACTGTGTTATGCCAATTGACCTAGATGTTCCCTGAGACCATGGTCCCCAGCTCTCAACCTCAGTAACTTGGTTCCCCAAGGTGTTTGGATGTGTCTAGGAAGCTTCTATGGCTTTGCCTTGGTGAAGTTGTGCCAACTTCCCCTGTACTGTGTGTCGTCCTTCCCTTCATCAAAGTTGACATTTGTCTACTATCTAGTTAGTGATTTCCCCTCTCCACCTCTCCCCTCCCTAGTAACCATCAAAGATTGTTTTTTTCTGTGTATAAACCTTTTCTTGAGTTTTTATAATAGTGGTCTCATACAATATTTGTCCTTTTGTGATTGACTTATTTCACTCAGCATAATGTCCTCCAGATTTATCCATGTTGTGTGAGATGTTTCTGGGACTCATCATTGTTCTTGATTGTTGTGTAGTGTTCCCTTGTATGTATGTATCATAGTTTGTTTATCGATTCATTTACTGATGGGCACTTAGGTTGTTTCCATTTTTTTGCTATTGTGAATAATGCTGCAATGAACGTGTGTACTCGTATGTCTATTTGTGTGACAGCTCTTCTTTCTCTAGGTATATTCCTAGGAATGGGATTGCTGGATGATATGGTATTTCTATTTCTAGATTTTTAAGGACGAGCCATGTCATTTTCTGTAGTAATTGTACTGTTTTACATTCCCACCAGCAGTGCATAAGAGTTTCATTGGTTGTAATCTTTACAGAAACAGATTACCAGGACTTTGCTCCGTGGTGCCACAGTGTGGGTTCTAACTGCCAACTTTTAGGTTAGTAGTTGAGTGCAAACCATTTGCGCCATCCAGGGACCTCCACCACCACCCCCTAGTGCCTCCCATTGACTGAACCCAGCTGGAAGCCTGCTGTCACAGGCCTGGGAAACACAGCCTACAGGGATGAGTGCTCCCCAGCCCCCTGCCCACCACACAGAGCAAAGCAGAAGAAGGGTGCAGAACAAATCTAAGGGTTGGGAGTTGAGGGGAGAGATAGTGCTGGAGACCCCTGTAGGGGCAGGCGCCTCAGGCCAACAGGGGGCCTTTGAAGGATTTTCAATAGCACGACAGGATCTGACTTACGTTTTCGAAGCATATCTCTGGCTGCGGAGTAGAAAATAGTTTAAAGAGGAGCAAGAATACCATCAGGGAGGCTAGCTGGGATTCTACAGAGGTTGTCCAGGTAACGACAGTGGGGGCAGTGGAGAAGCAGATGGGCTGAGGACAAGGGAGGTACTTAAGAAAGCAAGCTGGAACTGACCAAGGAACCACACAGGATCTGCACAAACGTGCATAGATCAACCCAGTTTTCTGTCTCAGGTACACAGCCACTAGCACAGAACCATGCATGGAGTAGGCACACAATCAATGCATGTGGTATGCACACACACACACAGTCAACAGTGCTGCACTGACTAGGGCTAGTCCTCTCCTGCCCTTCACACAAAACAAGTCCCTGTGGAGTGCTGCACCCTTAGAGGACTCTCAGCCACAAGTAACAGATGATCCAATTAAAAGAGACTTAAATGGCAAGGGAGGAGCTCTGTTGGCACAGTGGTTAAGCACTTGGCTGCTAACCAAAAGGTCAGTGGTTTGAACCCACCAGCTGCTCTGTGGGAGAAAGATGTGGCAGTCTGCTTTCGTAAAGACTTACAGCCTTGGAAACCCTACAGGGGAAGTTCTACTCTGTCTTATAGGGTCGCTGTGAGTCAGAATCGACTTGACTGTGATGGGTTTGTTTTTCGGTTTTAAATGCTAAGGGTTTATGTTACTGAACCAGAAGGTGGGGGGTGGGGCAGGTACCAGTTTGTTAATTCAGTGGTTCGGTGATGTCACTGTGGACTCAGACTCTTGCCATCTTTGCGCTCTGGAACCCTCAGCATATTGACCTCCCTTCTTGGGTTGCCTCCTTCATTGTCCCAAGAGCAGACTCTGAGACAAGGATTTAAGCATAGGCAGTGTATTTCGGAAGGAGGCAATGGTGGTTCAGTGGTAAAATTCTCCCCTTCCATGCAGGAGACCCAAGTTCAATCCTCAGCCAATGCACCTCATGCACAGCCACCACCCATCTGTCATGGAGGCTTGTGTGTTGCTACTATGCTATACAGGTTTCAGTGGAGTTTCCAGACTAAGACAGACTGGGAAAAAAGGTCTGGCAATCTACTTCTGAAAAATCAGCCAATGAAACACTATCACAATGGTCTGATGTGCCTTCCAATCGTGGAAATGGCACAGGATCAGGTAGTTTTGTCCCCTTGTACATGGAATCCCAGTCAGTCTGGGGCCAACTTGATGGCAACTAACAATAAAAACACATTTACTGGGGAGGTGATCCCAGGAAGCACGTATAGGAGAGCAGGAAAGTGAGACAGGGAAGAGAAGGAAGCCAAAACAGCGTGTGTTAATGAACAGCTGAGGCCTCAGTCCAACTGGGAACTCTGGAAGCAACACCTCAGAGCCGTTCCACCTGCTTGTGAGGAGGCTGTGCGCTCATCTCCCCACACGTGTGCCCAGAGCGCACAGAGTGCACGGGAGAGGGCCGCTCACGTGCACATCACTGTCGTGCACATGGTACGGTACACAAGCACATACTCAGAATTTGTACCTTGGCACTCCCATGCACACCTGCTCTGACTTGATTTGCTAGTTCTGTTGTAACAAAAATACAAGTGGGAGACTTTAAAGAACAGAGATTTATTTTCTCACAGGTCAAAAGGCTAGAAGTCTAAATTCAGGGCATTGGCTCCCAACTTCTAGTAGCTGCCAGCAGTCCTCAGTGTTTCTGGGCCTCCATCGTCACAAAGTGTCTGTCTTCCCCTGTGTGTCTGTCTCTTCATGTCTGTTCTCCCGAATCAGGAACAATTAGGTTTCGGACCCATCCTAATGGTCATACCATCCTAATGGTATGACCTCATTAACATAACAAAAGAAAACTCCCTATTCCAGAACAGGGTCACAGGTACAGGGGTTGGGACTTTAATATATCTTTTGCAGGGACACAATTCAATCCATAACACACACCCCCATACACAACACCAGCAGACACATACATGATGCACACAGTGCATATGCGTATCATAGAACACATCTTTTCCCCAATAAAACAAACACACACGCCGCCCAAACGTCTCTCTCTCTCACACCACTTCTTACTCAACCTTTAGTTTGGGCCTGGCAAACTAAAAGCCCCTAAAATGGAATTGCTGGCACAAGTTGCAGTGCAGGAAGAGTGAAACGGGGGAGCTGGAGAAGTCCCTTTCCCAAGCTGTGCTGGGGTTCGGCCAGCCTAGGGTGTTATCTCTAAAATTACCAGCAGGGTGTGCCAGAGAGCCACAAATGTCTCTACAGGTCTTTCTAGCAGATTGCTTACTTTGAGTACTGGGGTGTGTCTGCCTGGTTGTGTTTAAGGGAGAGGACAGGTCTCAGGGGCTCCTCATGGGGGTTGAGCTGAGTGTCATGAATGCACTCGCCACCAATTCTAGGGACTGCATCACCCAGGCTCTAATGCTCTGGCACAGAATTGGTGCTCAGTTCATATTAGATAAATGGATTTGAGTGAGTGAGTGAGTGAGTGAATGAATGGTGGGAGAATGAGAGATGAGATGACTGAAGAGAAACAAGGTAAAAAGAGAAGAATTGAGAAGAAGTGCATTGGCCCTCAGCTTCTTCACCTCTGCCCGCTGCTGCCCTCTGCAAAGCTCCCCATCTTTCAGGCTGTTTGGGACTGGAACTTCCTTAAGGAAGACCTTCCTTAGACTCTAGCTGGGATCAGTCCCTCCTTCCTTTATGCTCCAACAGCTCTAGGGAGTGCTGCTGGGGCCCCTCTGCTCTGCTTAAAATATGGGCTGTGGAGTCAAACAGACTCAGGTCTGAACTCCAGCTCAACCACTGTTGTATGACCTTAATCAAGATACCTAACCTCTCTGCGTCCTGGTTTCCTCATCTGGGGTGATACCAGTAGCTCCCTCATAGTGTTTTTGTGAGAATTTGAGAAGGCAAAGCACTTAGCACAGGGCCTGGCCTGTAGAAAGCATTCAAAAGATAGTGACAAGTATTGCTCTTAGATTGAAGACAGTCCCAACTGCAAAGGGCCCGTCCCGTTATCAGGTTGTTTGCGCTGATTTGGGGTTCAGAAAATAATGTCATCTAAGTGGATAGCGAACACCACTGGTTGATGAATATAAGCACCCTGAAGACATTCATCCTTGCTGAATTCATTTTTTGACATGTACAAGGATATTTATTTTCGTGTTGCTTGAAATAGCAAAATAATAGTAGTAATAGTAATAATTGGAAACAAATGTATAGGAGAATGGAAAAATTGTGGTATATCATATACACTGCAATACTAAACAGCAGTAAAAATGATTGAACCTGAGCTACATGTATGCATATGGGCAGATCTCAGAAACATTTCATTGAGTAAAAAAACAAATTGCAAAATACATTCAGTGCAATATCATACATATATATAACATTTGAAAACATATTACACTTTGTATACCAATGTGTTATTGTTATCGTTGTTCGGTGCCGTCGAGTTGGTTCCGACTCATAGGGACCCTGTGTACAACAGAATGAAACACTGCCTCGTACTGCATCATCATCCTCACAATCGTTGTTATGCTTGAGCCCATTGTTGCAGCTACTGTGTCAATCCATCTTGTTGAGGGTCTTCCTGTTTATCACTGACCCTCTGCTTTACCAAGCATGATGTCCTTCTCCAGGGACTGATCCCTCCTGATAACATGTCCAAAGTACATGAGACATAGTCTCACCATTGTTGCTTCTAAGGAGCATTCTGGTGGTACCCGTGTGTAGGAATAGGATAAGGAGCCCTGCTGGCACAATAGTTAAGCTCTAACTGAAAGGTTGGCGATTCGAACCCCCCCAGCATCTCCATGGGAGAAAAGACCTGGCGATCTGCTTTCATAAAGATTACAGCCTAGAAAACCCTATGAGGAAGTTCTGCTCTGTCATATGGGGTTCCTATGAGTTGGCGCGATGGCCCCCAACAACAGCAGTAATAAAATAAAAATGCATGGGAGAGCAGATCACAAAGCTCAGTGTATCCTTCAAGAAGAGAGAGAGTGGACTTGGCAAGGGCACAGACGGCTTCAACGGTATCTGCAAGGAGAACTTATATTTTAGTTCCTTGCATATGGTAAAGGAAGGGAATTAATATGAGACCTCCTCTGTTTTAATCCCCATGACAACCCTAAGTGTGAAAGACAATGAAGAAATTGAGGCTCAGGGAGGTGAGGTAATGTGCCCATGCCTAGCCAGCCTCTGAGAGGCAAAGGTGGGAATTGAACCAGTCGCCTCACTCCAGCTGCCCTCTCTGCCCAAGCAGACTGCTCAGGATTTACTAAAGTTCTGTTGGTGGTTTCAGGGGTGAAATCGGTGCCCATGGACCTGGGGCAGGGTAGCTGAGCTCTGCGAGGCTGGGCAAGGAGGGCAGGCTTTGGCCCCCTTGGCTCAGGGCTCAGCCCATACCTGGTAGGAGGTTGGCCCAGGGCAAGCCCCGGGGAGGTTTCCTGGCTTTGCTCTCCAGGTGGGGTCCAAGGTCTGGGCCGGAACCAGGTTCAGGCAGGCCCTCCAGAACAGGAAGCAGAGGTCTCTAAATCTCCAAGCCTCTGAGCCTCGAGGATGGCTCTCCCCACATTGGGCCACCTCCTGCTCTTGCCGCTTCCAGCCCCTCCGACCCAACATGGGTACCCCAGGGGCATGGGCAGGTGCATGAGCTCCAGTCCTGAGGAGGTCCAGGAACCTCAACCACAGACTCCGAAACCTTTAGGAGTTGAGACAGCGTGTTTCAGGACATGACCAGGCGTTCATTATCCTTTTTCTTTCTTCTTTCCTTCCTCTTTCTTTCTTTCCTTTTCTCTTTCCTTCCTTCCTTCTATGAACCCAGGAAGTGCCAGGGCCTGCAAGGGACACTGGGGAGACAGGAAGGAGGACACAGACCTGCCCTCCAGGGACCCAATGGGGAGATTAGACATGTAAATAAACATACCTAAGAGACACTGGCGAATTTTGAATTGAAGTAAATGAATACTATCCAATAAAATATTAGCACTGCAAGGCCTGTTAGGGACTCAGCAGTGTGGCCCAGAGAAGGGCTGTGACTAGCTCAAAGTCACACAGTGGGCCAATGGCATAACTAAAACCAGAACCCAGGACTCCAGACTCCTAATCTAGACTCCTTTCTACTGCATCCCATGCCATGCTCACTTTTTTAAAAATGTTTATGATTGTGAAAGGAGCCCTGGTGGCACAGTGGTTAAGCGCTTGGCTGCTAACTGATAGGTTGGCAGTTCAAACCCATCAACTGCTCCATGGGAGAAAGATGTGGCAGTCTGCTTCCATAAACATTACCACCTTGGAAACCTTATGGGGCAGTTCTACTCTGTCCTATAGGGTCATAAATGAATAAATTTCTTCTGTAAGAATAGCACAAAGCTGATTCCTATGAAGTGGCAGTTAAAGATGTCCCAAATGTCCAATTTTTCCAAACTGCTGTACCACTCCATCGTCTGTAACATCAACTACTTCCCCTCCCCTCAGTACTCTCCCTCCTGCCTTTGGGTTCCGTAATTTGCTGCAACGTCTCACAGAACTCAGGAACCATACAGTTAAGTGGTTTATTAGGGAAGTAAGAGGATATAACTCAGGATCAGGATCAACTTGGAAGTAACACAAACAACAACACTGGATGCAGTTCCTTGATCAGGACAGCTTTTTCTCACCCCCTGCCGCCAGGCCCTGCTGGGGCCTTGCTGCTGCCAGGTCCTGATGAGGGCCTTCTTAGGCAAGTGTTACACGTGTTACCTCCGTCGGTGGCTTGCACTGATCTCCTGGTTCCTGGCACCTCACGCCACCATCTCTTGCTGTCTTCTGTGTTACAGCTCCTCTCTCTCTCTCTTTCTCTCTGTCTCTCTGTCTCTCTTTAAGCCTAGCAGGATGGCAAAACTGATCAATCCCTTCTTTAGGGTTCCATACACTTTATTTGTATGGTCCCCTCCCCCACAAGGTGCCATGCACCGTATCTACATTATTAACAAGCTATCCAATCCCCTTAGTGGGCCACGAGCACCTAATTTGCATAGCCCCACCCAGTCATTTGGTGGCAGTTACAAAAACTATGGCTACAAGGGCCATATCAAGTCATTCACTGCACTTTAGGTTGCTATGAGTTGGAATTGACTCAACAGCAATGGATATGATTGTGAAGTGTCTCAAGCATACAGAAAAGTTCAGAGAATAGTACTATGCTACCAAGCTTTGTCACATCTCCAGGGCAGTAACTGGCGCAGCCCTGCCCAGCCTGAACCAGAGCTTCTCCTTGTTTCCTTGGACATGTTTCTTTTATGGGCTTTGTGTAAGAGCTTCTTTGAAAGGAGGCAGGATTTAAAGACTTGTGTACATCATTAATGAGAATTACAGGCCCACAATGGGCTTTAGCAACCAGTTGATCCCACCTTCTCCTTTTCCAGGTCATTCCTCAAGTCAGGAACAGAGCTGGACCTACAACCCAATTTCCTCACCTGTCTAATAATGATAACATTTGACATACTGAGTGCTCAACAACACATTGAGTGCTTACTATGTGCCAAAAGGAGCCCTAGTGGTGCAATGGTTAAGCACTCAGATGCTAACCAAAAGGTTGGTTGTTCAAACCCACCCAGTTGCTCCTTGATAGAAAGACCTGGTGATCTGCTCCCATAAAGATGACAGGCTAGGAAATCCTACAGAGCAGTTCTACTCTGTCCTATAAGGTCACTATGAGTTGGAATCGACTTAACAGCACACAACAAAAACTATGTGCCAGTGTTATGGATTGAATTGTGTCCCCCAAAAATGTGTATCAGCTTGGCTAGGCCATCATTGCCAGTACTGTGTGGTTTCCACCATTTTGCAATCTGATGTGATTATCCTATGTGTTGTAAATCCTAACCTCTAGGATGTTAATAAGGCAGGATTAGGGGCAGTTATATTAATGAGGCAGGACTCAGTCTACAGGATTAGATTGTATCTAGAGTCAATCTCTTTTGAGATATAAAAGAGAGAATGGAGCAGAGAGGAGAGGGACCTCCTACCACCAAGAATGAAGAACCAGGAGGAGAGCACGTCCTTTGGACCCAGGGTCCCCGCTCTGAGAAGCTCCTAGACCAAGGGAAGATTGATGATAACGACCTTCCCCCAGAACCGACAGAGAGGGAAAGACTTCCCCTGGAGATGGCACCCCAGATTCGTACTTCTAGCCTCCTAGACTGTGAGAGAATAAATTTCTGTTTGTTAAAGCCATCTACTTGTGGTATTTCTGTTATAGCAGCACTAGACAACTAAGACAGCCAGGTTACTATGTCACCTTGGGGGATAGGTATTCTTATTATCCTCAGTTTACAGATGAGGGACTTGAGGCTTGGATAAATGAAGTAACTTGCCCAAGGTCCCAGGACTGGTATGCAGCAGAACCTCAATGCTAAATTCCTGTCCAGAGAAAACAATGGTTGTTACCTCGGTGTTACGGAAAGAACCTAGTCATCTAACGCATGTTTACAGGAAGGAAAAAATTTGTCTGCAGCTGCTTCTACATCCTAGTGGGGGTGGCAGAAGGAAGCCCACTCTTTTTTTAAGGAAAATACATTCATTGCAGTGCAGTTATGGAAGGTGAGCCTTCCCCTCCTCCCAAGTGAGAATCAAGTGACTCAAGAGCAAATTGGCTGCACAACTAAACCAGAAATGTTGACTTTGGCACCAACAGCCCGAGGGGGGAGGCCTGTGGGAGTGAGCGCTCCAGAACCAGGGCAGAGGTGAGATGGAGAAGGGTCTTCTGTGAGCTAGTGAGTACCTACCATGCCCGTGGGCTAGTGAGCACCAGCTTCAAGGCAGGAGACCCAGGCCTGAGGAGAGAAGAGGCCAAAAGACCTGAAGAACTACATAATCCAAGTTTATTTTCAGTGCCAAGCTGTTTTCTGTCCTGTGCTATGTTGATGTCCTTCCACCACCCTGGACCTTTGGTAAAGTCCATTACACACAACATTTGCACACCTGTGGTGCTTAGGGGCATGGAAGAGGAGGGAGTAGTGGTCGTGGTGGGGGTGGGTAACTTTACAGAGAGAAGGTGACAGTCACAGAAGGTGGAACAGCAAGAGGGCGCTGAGAATTGGTCCAGAAGCAGGGATTCAGAGTGTGAGGGGACAGGAGACCATAACAGCCCCCAGGGTTCCTCAGAAATAATGCGGAAGGCTCTGAACTTCCCATTGGACACAGGATGAAGGCTTGAGCTATTTTATTTGATTATTGAAGGAAAGGGTGACCCCAGAATGCTGGGTGACTTTGGAATACACCTGTTACAGGCGGAAAGCCATTAGCATAGTGTCTCCACTCAGTAAATGCCTAATAAATGGCAACTGCAATTATTGTCATGGGGCAGTTTCTGCAGTAGGTAGAGGGCAGGTGTGAGCCAGATTGCATGACTTTATATCTTGGCAGTGTTCCCGAGTTACTTCACCTCCGCTCTTCGGTTTCCTATCTGGAAAATGGGAGTGCTGTTAACATCTGTGGAGCCCTGATGGCACACTGGTTAAGAGCTCAGGCTGCTAACCAAAAAGGTCAGTGATTCGAATCTACCAGCTGCTCTTTTGAGGCAGTTCTACTCTGTCCTATAGGGTTGCTATGAGTCAGAATCAAGTCGAGGGCAACGGGTTTGGTTTGTATTAACATCCATGACGGTGGTGGTTCAGTGGTAGAATTCTCACTTCCGTGGAGAAGATTTGGATTTGATTCCCAGCCAATGCACCTCATGTGCTGTCACCACCTGTCTGGCACTGGAGACTTTCGTGTTACTATGATGTTCAATAGGTTTCAGCTGAGCTTGCAGGCTAAAACGGATTAGGAAGAAGGGCCTGGCGATCTACTTCTGAAAATCAGCCCGTAAAAACCCTATTAATCCCAACGGTCTGATCCCCAGCTGATCATGGGGTTGGCACAAGACTGGGCAGCGTTTTGTTCTGTTGTGCGTGGTGTCACCACAGGGCTACAGTAAGGCACGTGAAGGCCCGAAACACTGATAATCGATGGTGCCCCCTCCTCTGCTTACTCACTCACGCATTTGAACAGGATACGTGAGTTATATACATACACACACACACATATGCGCGTGTGTGTGTGTGTGTGTGTGTGTCTTAGCTATAGTATTAGCTACTGAATGAAAAGTGGCATGTGCCATTTTAGCAGAATGAGATGAACTGGATTATAAAATTTTTAGTGAATTTTTACTGTATACCACATTTTCTACAAAAAGAATATTCCACATGTTCTACAACAAAGAAAATGAATCAATGAACTTAGTTGTTTCAACAATCAATGTAAAATTATGTTGATCTCCCACAGGGAAAATTTGGCTTTCACCAATTTCGCCTTAAATGGCTCATACTTCAATTTTGATGTTTGTTTCATAATAAATGCTATAGTTATAAATGAAAAGATGCCATAAAAGAAAATTCAATGATCAGAAAACAAATATTACAACAAATTACTATTTTTTCAGATAGATTTTTCATCTCTAACATGTTATAATTAAAACATTTCTTTTTATTCTTTGCTCTTACAAATTCTTCAATGATTTTGTCACAGTTAAGCTGCCAAACAATGTCTACTTCCACGCATAAGAAGGATAATGAAGCAAGTCTTTTTTGAATCACTGTTGTGCACTAAAGGTTTTTGAGTCTCTTTAGTGACGAAAGTAAGTGTTCTGCTGTGCAGTTTGTGATCAATAGTTACGAATATGGGTAAAGCAATCTCAGCATCTTGCATTATGGAATCATACATGCCTACATGAGTAAAATTTGTCTTTCCTGAATCTATAAACTTAGTTCTCATGTAAGAATGAAATTGTCGGACTTCTCCACAAAGGTTTGTATTTAAGTCATTGGGATAAGCCCCCACTAATTTCTTGAATGCCTTCACGCATTCTTCATCAGGTATATCCACGTTGTTTAAGAAAGAAAATCTATTTGAAAGAACTTCATACACTTTGGCCCCTCTTTTCATGTAAGATTCAAGTGCGGCAACGGTGGTATAGTACGTGATTATGCAAAATTGATCTCTGGCACTCAATGCTTCTGGAGCACTTCGGGCATTTACTTATTTCTTTCAAATGCTTCTGCGGATGGTGAACGGCTCAGTAATCAGTATTTGGCAATATTTGTTTTGTTGACTTCTTAAAATATGTAAATACACTGTTAATGACTGGTAGAGATCTATGCATCTCTTTAAATTTGCTTCTGAATCTTGGAGAGCTTGACTCATCCAATGAAAATGCTGTAATATATTACTCCACATAACCAACATAAATACATACTCTAGTGTTTGCATTTTGTTGGCGATGTTCTCAGCTTCTCTTCTGGTATCTCCTTTTTGTGTCTGGTCTTCAGCAATATTTTCTAAGGCATCTAGAATCTGAGTGTATGATTCCAGGATTGCACTTGTTGCTACAGCTTGTGCTTCCCAACATGTATTAAAAAGACATTTTAATACTCGATCATTGCCTAAATATGTTTTAAGAAATACCCATCGGTAAGGAGAGATGGCAAAAAATGTGTAGAGTAAGTGAAGAGTAGAAGAAAGATCAACTGCTTCCAGCCAACAATCTACTGTGCTATGTCCCATGCGATTAAGTGAATGCACAGCATGTGGTATGAAAATGGAATTATTTGCTCAGTTTACACATTGAATAAGTGTGGTGAAAGGATACAACCCTGACGCACACTTTCCTGATTTTAAGCCGTGCAATATCCGCTTCTTCTGTTCAAACGACTGCCTCTTGTTCTATGTACAGGTTCCTCATGAGCACAATTAAGTGTTCTGGAATTCTTTGCAATGTTATCCATAATTTGTTACGATCCACACAGTTGAATGCCTTTGCATAGTCAATAAAACACAGGTAAACATCTTTCTGGTAGTCTCTTTTCAGCCAAGATCCATCTGACATCAGCAATGATATCCCTCATTCCACATCCTCTTCTGAATCCGGCTTAAATTTCTGACAGTTCCGTATTGATGTACTGCTGCAACCGCTTTTGAATGATCTTCAGCAAAATTTTCTTGATTGTGATATTAATGATATTGTTTGATAATTTCCGCATTCTGTTGGATCACCTTTCTTTGGAATGGGCACAAATATGGATCTTTTCCAGTCAGATGGCCAGGAAGCGGCCTTCCGAATTTCTCGGCATGGACAAATGAGCACCTCCAGCACTGCATCTGTTTGTTGAAACATATCAGTTGTATTCCCTCAATTCCTGGAGCCTTGTTTTTCGCCAATGCCTTCAGTGCAGCTTGGACGTCTTTCTTCAGTACCATTGGTTCTTGATCATATGCTACCTCCTGAAATGGTTGAACATCCACCAATTCTTTTTGATATAGTGACTCTGTGTATTCCATCTTTTGATGCGTCCTGCATCGTTTGATGTTTTGCCCATAGAAGCCTGCAATATTGCAACTAAAGGCTTGAATTTTTTTCCCTCAGTTCTTTCAGCTTGAGAAATTCCCAGAGTGTTCTTCCCTTTGGTTTTCTAACTCTAGGTCTTTGCATATGTCGTTATAATACTTTCTCTTCTCAAGCCACCCTTTGAAATCTTCTGTTCAGCTCTTTGACTTAATCATTTCTTCCATATATTTTAGCTACTCCACTTTCAAGAGCAAGTTTCAGAGTCTCTTCTGACACCCATTTTGGTGTTTTCTTTCTTTCCTGTCTTTTTAACAACCTTTTGCTTTTTTCATTTATGATGTCCTTGATATCAACCAATAACTGGTTTGATCTTCGGTCTTTAGTGTTTAATGCGTCAAATCTACTCTTGAGAGGGTCTCTAAATTCAGGTGGGATATACTCAAGGTCGTACTTTGGCTCTCGTGGACTAGTTTTAATTTTCTTCAGCTTCAGCTTAAACTGGCATATGAGCAATTGATGGTCTGTTCCACAGTCAGCCCCTGGCTTTGTTCTGACTGATGATATTGAGCTTTTCCATCGTCTCTTTCCACAGAGGTAGTCAATTTGATTCCTGCGTTTTCCATCTGGTGAGGTCCACGTCTACAGTCACCATTTATGTTGTTAAAAAAAGGTATTTGCAATGAATAAGCCATTGGTCTTGCAAAATTCTATCATGCAACAAGGCCATATTTTCCAACTACTGATGCTTCTTCTTTGTTTCCAACTTTCACATTCCAATCACCCGTGATTATCAATGCATCCTGATTGCATATTTGATCAATTTTAGACTGCAGAAGTTGGAAAAAATCTTCAATTTCCCCATCTTTGGCCTTAGTTGTTGGTGTGTAAATCTGAATAAATTTTGAACTTGCCAGGTACTGTGGTGTGAATAGGAGTCCTGGTGGGACAACGGTTAAAGTGCTCGACTGCTAACCAAAAGGTCCACTGTGTGAACCCACCAGCTGCTCCGCGGGAGAAAGATGTGGCAGTCTGCTTCTATAAAGATTTACAGTCTTGGAAACTCTATGTGGCAGTTCTACTCTGTCCTATAGGGTTGCTATGAGTCGGAATCGACTTGAGGGCGGTGGGTTTTTTTGTTTTGTTTTGGCGTGTTTTGGTGGTGTAAATACTCCCGCCGTGACTGATTACAAGCTACCGATGGTAGTTCACTGAATTCCAGCGTATTCAAAAATTGACTCTTATGAGCCAGTATAAACTAGCTCCAGCACATCACTGTCACAGCTTGTACGTTGATGGGGCATTTAGAACTGTTCCTGGAATACGCGGAACATTTCATGAACACTCGCTATTATGGCAAGTCAGTCAATTCAACAGGGCTCACTGGGCACCCTCCTTACCTCATTTTACAGAACAGGAGGTTGAGGTTGAGAGAAGTGCAGCTACTTATTCAAGCTCACAACACAAGCCAGTTACTTGCTGTCCTACATTCCATGGCCACTGTATTCTCTCAGCAAGTTTTGCCCTATATAAAACCATCTTCTCCCCCTTAGAGGGAATTTCCCAGGCCCCATAAAGATGAGAGCCCTGTCCCCTCCAAGACTGGCCATCCTATTCCAAAATCCCTGAGGTGGCTTAGTAGGAGGGACGTTCTTGCTGGCTCAGGCTCCTGCCAAGCCACATCCACCCCAACCGCTCCTCAGCTCAGATCTGTCCTGGCTTGTGCCTGCCACATGAGGGCTTGGGGAAGTGCTGTTTTTGGCAGATGGTGATTAGAGGCCTCTTAGCCTCGAGGGTGTTGGGGAATGAGGGTTCATGACTCATGGCGCTCTGGTGCGTGGAAGGCTGCAGCTGGGGGAGGGCCCAAACCTAGCCCAGGAGAGATTTTCAGCCCTGCAGGCAAGCTGGCCCAGTGCCAAGTAAGAGCTCAGGTGAGTCACTGCCAACAGCCACCTGAGGCTGGGCACACATGCCCTCGAGGTGGGGTGGGAGAACAAAAGGTTCTCTTGACTCAGCTGGCCCCTGGAGTAACATGGATGTCACACACATGTGGCTGCTGAGCTGGGCTTGCTCCTTACCTGTGATGCTCCCCAAAGCCATGTGGCTGAAGGGACAAGGGGTTGCTTCTCCTACCATCTTGATGGGGGTAGGGGATAAGCTGCTGGGTGGCAGGTGAGGGGTTAATGAGTAGCATGTGCACTGCTGGGGCAGAGTCCTAAGGTCTGTGGAGAAGGAGGCTGCTCCCCTTACTCTAGGAGAGCCTACGGAATGAGACGCCCTTGAACTCTTCTTGCCTGGAGTGGGGGAAGGATCTCTGACGGTGTTGGTGGGTGGCGCACAGGAGGGGAGGAGGATGTGGGTGGGACTAAGGCCCCTGAAGGGAGGGGGACTGGAGGGAGAAGGGAGATTGCCAGGGGAAAAGGGCGATGGAAAGCCCATGATTTGCACCTGGTTTGGCAGTGAAGATGAGGAGCTGAGGTCGGAGGTGGCCCAGGTAGAACAGGAGTGGGGCCACAGGGTCTGGAGACTGTGCTGGGCAGGCATATCAAGCACCCAGGACATTCTGAGACCCTGGAATCCATCCCTGCTGAGCTAGGGAGGGAGGGGCAGCCAGACTTGGCTGGAGGATAGGGGATGAAGGCACAGTGGGCAACAGGGCCACCAATGCCCACCAGCCTCTGTCTCCTGTCTGGGCCCCTCCCAGCTCTGCTTAGTTCACAGGGTCACTTACTGAGTCCTCATGGAGCGAGGAGGTGGCCCACCCTCTTCCTGGCTTAGTGCTTAAGCCTGTAGATTCTGGAACCCAAAGGCTAGATTCTAATTCTGACTTGCTATGAGATCTTGGACAAGTCTCTTGCCCTCTCTGAGCCTCAATGACTTCATCTAAAAAGCAAAATACCTACCTCTCAGGGGTGCTGTGGGAGTGGATGTGAGGGGTCAGCACCAACAATGTCAGGGTTTCTGGCACATAGTAGGTGCTCCACTGATGTCAGCTTCTCAGGATAAGCCGGGGTGGTGGCGGGTGGGCAGATAGCTCCCCTATGTCCTGGGCTCGGAGCCCTTTGGACCCCTGACTCCAGGCTGGGCCCTGAGAGCCTAGAACCCTGGGGAGGTGGGCTTTTAGTCTTCTTGGCCCCACTTCAGGCTCCCAGTCCTTCTGAAGGTTTATGTGGGCCCTGGAGGGCCCGGGGTTCGGGAGGCTTGAGAGAGACTTTCCTGATCTTTTGGGACACAGCCCAGCTTTCTGAGAAGATGGAGGAATGGCACATTCCTCCTGAAATAATTGTCCTGGAGTTATTTCCAGAAGTTCTTAGTGCCCAGGCCAGAAATGGCCAGTGATCTCAATGCCTGGGTACCTTCAGGACAAACAGCCCAGAGGCCCAGCCCTCAGGCTGGCTGGCTGCCTGCCAGGCCCCCAGCCCAGAGCAGAACCAGGACCTGGCTCAGGCCCCGTAAGCAAACCGTCAACGCCATTTCCCTTGTTCACTGAGTTCTGACCCCGTCTCCTGGCTCCCTTTTCAGGGACTATCACCACCCCTTGGGGCAAAAGGCCCTTCACTTTCAGTCATTGTGGACTGGTGAGAGTCTACTGAGAAGTTGCTATATTAAAGAGCTTTGTAAACCTAGATCTGATCATTAGGGAACACCAGATAAACCCAAATTGGAGAACATTCTCCACAACAACTGGCCTGCGCTCTCCAAAAATATCGAAGTCATAAAAGACCAAGAAAGACTGAGGAACAGTTCCAGATTGAAGGAGACTGAAAAAGAGACCTATATATAGTACAAATGGTGAGCACGCTCAGCTGCTAGCTGACAGGTTGAAGGTTTGAGCCACACAAAGATGCCTCAGAAGGAAGACCTGCAATTTACTTCCAAAAAATCAGCCACTGAAAACCCTATGGTGCACAGTTCTACTCTGATACACATGGGGTCGCCATGAGTTGGAATCAACTGAACAGCAAACTGGTTTACTAGTTGTTTTGGATTGAATTGTGTCCCCCCAAAATATGTTGTACATCCTAACCTCTTTGCCTGTGGTTATAAACTCATTTGGGAATGGGTTGTCTTTGTCATGCTAATGAGACAGGATTAGTGTAGGGTGCATTTTGAGTCAATCTCTTTGAGATATAGGGATTAAACAAGCAAGAGAAGCAAAGATGGGGGAAAAGAGATGTCAAGCCACATGAAGATTACCCAGCAGCAGAAGCTCAAAGAAAGGACCTTCCTCCAGAGCCGACAGAGAGAGAAAGCCTTCCTTCCCCTAGAGCTGGCACCCTGAATTCGGACTTCTAGCCTCCTAAACTGTGAGAAAATAAATTTCTGTTTGTTAAAGCCACCCACTTGTGGTTATTTCTCTTATAGCAGCACTAGATAATGAAGGCCCTGGTTAAAGAGACGTGAGAACTGAATACAATTCCTGATCCTGAATTGGAAAAATAATTACCAGGAAGAACATTAGAAAGACAATCAGTAATGTTTGAATATGGACTATATATTAGATAATATAGATGGTATATATAATGCATATGGTATACAGATACTGTATCAATGTTAAATATCTGGATTTGATCATTGCAGTGTGGATATGTAAGAAGATGTCCTTATTCTTAGGAGCTACATGCTGAAATAGTCACGGTAAAAGATGTTGCTGTAACTTACTCTTGAAATAGTAATTATTATTAGATATACATGTAAGTACATACATATATATGGAGTGATAGATGTGGCAAAATGTTAATAATTAGTAAATTTAGATAAAGGGTATATAAACTAAAAAACCAAACCCACTGCTGTGGAGTTATTCCAACTCATAGCAAACCTATAGGACAGAGCAGAACTGCCCCCACAGGGTTTCCAAGGCTATAAATCTTTATGGAAGCAAACTGCCACATGTCTCTCCCTTGGAGCGCCTGGTGGGTTTGAACCACTGACCTTTCGATTAGCAGCTGAGTGCTTAACTACTGCGCCACCAGGGCTCCTTGAAGGGTATTTGAGGGTTCATTATCTTGTAAGCTTCAGTAACTTTTAGAAGTTATTATTTTATTAATAATTATAAATATTTATATACTTATATAAATATACACAGCAAAACACACCCATTCAACAAATTGTATGTGTACAATTCAGTGACATTGATTATATTCTTCAAGTTGTACAACCTTTCTCGCTATCCTTTTGCAAATGATTCTACCACCATTGCCATAAACTCACAGTTTTTGGTGAATTTGAAAGTTTTTTAAAATTAAAGGTGAAAATGTATTTTCAATGTCTGAGGAAAGAAAATGATGAAAGTGGGTACTTTTCTTGGCTAATACCATGAGAACGTCAGAGAGGAATTTTGTCCATTCCTTCAACAAATGACTACATGCCCCCTATGGAGCAGACCTGGAAGAGGGGGTGTCGGGGTCCTGAAAGGAATACTGAGATTTGCTTTCTGAAGAATCCTCAGGATCTAACCAGAGCCCAGCACATAGAAAGTGTTCAACACGGGATTGTTGACTACATGAGGGAGAGACGAGAAGGGAGGAAAGGAGTTGCTATTGTGTCCAGGAATGGGTCACCCCAAGAGACAGTACTCAAGGGAGACCCGATACATATCTGCTGACCCAACAAGAAAAGAGATGAACTCAATGCTGACCACAGCAAGCGGGGGTTATATTAGACCTGGCATGGAACTTCCTACCTCGCAGCACAATTAAACACTAGAAAAGCAACAAGGACACTGGAAAATGTCCACCCCAGCCTCATTTTAAAAATAAGTCCCATCTGTCCAGGAGGGATTAAAGTGGTGCAGGCCCTGAGGCAGAGGCATAAGCAGGACGACCTCCGGGGGCCCCTCCCAGCTCCAGGATTCCATGATTCTATGACATGGCCAGCAGTCTGGAGTGGCGGCATGAGGGTATCGCCAGCAGAGTGCAAGAGGAGGTCTAAGTCACCTACCTCCTAAAAGAGTGAGACGGGGAGAGGGCCCTTGTGGCAGATGGGGCCCAGCCCGCCGGAAGGGCAGGGCAGGGACCTGTGGGTCTCAGTCACCTCCTATCTTTTTGGAGGAGGAGACAGGGTGGGGTTAGACCTGGGACGGAAGAGACAAGGGTCTTGACATTCCACCTAATTCAGACCCAAAAGACAGGGACAGCTGTGGGGCCGCAGGCTGGGAGAGAGGCGGGCAGCTGTTTTCTGGGTGGGACTGGCTCAAATACTGCTCTGTTCTTACCAGCAGAAATGGAAAATTAGCATCAACTGGCAGTAGCAGGGAGAGAAGCCAGAGCCCTCATCCTGGCTGGGAGGCAAAGCGGGACATTGGAGAGCAGAGGGACAGTGGGGACGGAGACCACACTGCCTTGGGCAGAGCCCCAGGAGGTCCAGGGATGGGGGGGTGGAGTTAAATGGACTGGGCAACTCTTTGGCTTGGTAAGGCCCTAAGCCCTTATGAAGTGCCTAGTTTTGGACCAGGAGCAGTGGGGACCGCAATGCTCCCCCATCTTGTGGGGTGGGCAGGGAGACCTTCCGGGGTCAGAGAGGATCACAACCAGGTACCCTGAAGGGTTCTGATTTCACAAATCCAGCCCCATCAGTAGACTTGTCCCACCATCTGCCCTCCGTCCTCATTCGGGGTTCCCAAAGTCAGGATAAACTTAGTTATAGGATTAGCAAGGCCTTCCCCCACATCCTGCTTCTCCCCATCAGTGTCCCTGTCTAGTCAGGCAGAGCAGGGGTGGTGAGAATTCAACTTAGTAGACTGTGAGGGGCACCAAAGTCACCCCGACAATGTAGCATTGTCTCTCAGGGGTCATTAGACACATTTGAGATGATACCCCTGCCCCATCATTTAAAAGCTGTGCAATCTTAGGCAAGTCACACCATCTAGCTGAACCTCAGTTTCCCCATCTGTCAACTGGGAATAAAATAGTAACTGCCTGTTTGATTTGTTGTGAGAATCCAATAAGATAATCCATGTAAGACGCACAGCAAAGGGCCAGGCACACCCTGAGACTGCAATAGAGTATTGCCTTGATTCTAAAACATGTTTTTTAATATCAGGGTACATTTTACAGTTTAGAGGGTCTTGTAGTTTAATTGATGATGGACTTTCTTTCTTGGCCACACATAAAATAACAGTAGATTTTATAATCTATTTTACCTTAGTTTTGATGAAATGCTGGACTTGTTAGCTACTTGATTTTACCTCTTTAAAAAAAAAAAAAAAAAAAACCCTGTCTCAGTGCTTGGAATTTCACCGTTAGAGAATCAGTCCTTGGCCTTTGTGGCCTTCTGGAATCCCTGCTTCAAAGGCAAATGGGAATTTCAGAATGTGGACTAGAGCAAACAGATAAAGGAGACTGCTCAACTTTTTCCAGGGGGCTCTCTGGCTTTGCTTGTTCTGAAGGTCTTGTCCTCCTTCCCTTCTCTTGCTCTTCTCTTTGGTTTTCTGAAGACTAGTGTGTCAGTTTTCTAGTCTGAAAATCCCTGGGTCTGGGAGTAGGAAGGTGAGACAGAGAAGGGAGGTGCTGGACCTCTGGGAGCCGACGGGACACCTGGAGAGAAAGTCTGGCAGGGAGCCCAGGTGAGCTGACCTTCCTCTCTCCTCATCAGTCACAGGTAACCAAACTCTGGGTGTGCTCACAGCAACTCAGCACCACAAAGCTTTATCCTTCCAGCCGGGGACGATGTCTGGGCGCCACGTGGGGCGTTCTAACACTTACAGCCACCTGAATCATCCCAACAATGTGTCGTTTCCAGCCTGGACTTCAGGTTGGACCCAATGCCCCAACCTCACTGGGACCAACAGCCTCAAGCGTGCCCGCACACCAAGTGACTCAGAGTTCAGCAACCGCAGCAACTCCCCGGAGTGTTCGACCAGCCCCAGCTCCCCCAGAATCCCACTGCGGCGAATCTGCATGGGCCGGCCCTACAACTCCAAGTGTGTGGAGACAAGCCATCTGGCCAACCGCCCCAAGATGGCCAGAAAGCCGGCCTATCGTGGCAGCCCCCACTACCTGCTCTGCACAGATGGTCCCTCTGGGCCCTCCAGCCCCACCTTCCTGGACCAACTCATCAAAGGCATCAACTACCTTGACCGATCCACCAATTCCTTCTATACCAACTGCCCCAAAACAGCAATGAGCCTGCCAAGGCTTGCAGCCCATTGCCTGGAACGAGCCACCGACTCCCTGCGCCTGGACCAACTGGACCACTGCTCCCAAAATGCTTACTCCAACCCCAGCACCATCATGGCCACCCCTGACCACTCCAGCACCAACAACAGCACCTCCATGGTGCCGTCGACCAGGGGTGCTGGTGCTTTGCAGTGCATGGACAATGCCACCAACGTGGGTTACATGCGCCAGGTCAATAGCCGGAACCTCACTCCCGTGCTCCCACAGAGGACGGGGCTGAAGTTGCCTGAGCTCCCCTTGTTTGGCAATGGGATGTTTTCCTTAGGTCGTCTGCCCAAGTTCTGGGAAGCAATCCACTCGGGTTGGAGTGCCCCTGAGCCCATCTCCAAACCCTCTAGCTGGTGGTGACACCAATGCTAATTGTGAAATGGGTAAATGTATACCAGGTTGCAGTCATGGAAAATAAATTGTGGCAAACTGCTGCTAACAAGACTCAGTTGGAGGGAAACAGCCATTTAGATTGGAGTTTACAAACTCAAGGGCCTGTGGGACCAGGTAGGTAAAAGTTCAATGAGTGAATTGGGTTAGTTGGTAGGTGTCAATAGCGAGTGGTAGGGACTGTGGCTAAATGGAGAAGGAATACCTGGTCTAAAGACAGCAGCCATTACCCAGCTCTCAAGTGAGTTATTGCCTTTTCAAGAGAAGCTAAGAATTCCTGCCCAGCTCTGCCACCAACCTGCCCTGAGACCTTGGGCAGGTTACTCCGCTCTCCAGACCTCAGTTTCACCACCTATAATATAAGGAGGGTAGCTTTGATGAATTCTAAGGGCCCTCTAAAACCAAAAAACCAAACCCGTTGCCATCGAGTCAATTCCGACTCATGGTGACCCCATGTGTTATAGAATAGAACTGAGCTCCATAGCGTTCTTGGCTGTAATCTTTATGGAAGAAGATTGCCAGGGCTTTACTTCCCCAGTGCCACTGGGTGGTCTCAAACCGTCAACCTTCTGATTGGTAGTGGAGTGCCAACTCTTTGCACCACCTAGCAACCATCAAAGGGCCCTCTAGGCTGTGATACTTCTTAATCTCTCTTCCTGGTCCCAGGCCAGGTCTGGAGCTTCCAAGGGGAGAATTGAGAATACCCTGACCCAAGAACTCAGGCCTGAGTCCTGAGATCCTCCCAGGTTGCCCAGGGGCTGTTTCAGGCCTCAGGGCCCATTTCTATGTGGCTATGATCTTCAGACCCAGTCCCTTCATGGTGGAGCTCTCATCTCCTTGGCAATGGGAGGGTCAATAGCAGCTCAGAGGAGCCAGTGTGTGGAATAATGACCCTGAAATAATGCAGAACCTGGAGGCCTACAGGATTCTATGGTGTTTACAGGCAGTGGCCTGCTGTGGTCTGGCCCTATGGCCAAACAGAGAAGGTGGTAAGCCTGAATAGCCCCACTGTGAGTTCACCATGGTGATCCTAGAACAGAAAGAGGGCGGAGGGCACCAAACCCCTGGCCATAGAATTCACCCTCACTTCCACTGCCATCTTTGGGGAACAAGAAGGATCTTCTCTAGGTCCAAAATGCAGCAATGCAGCACGCTTGTTTCTCTGTCTCAGTACACAGTAGGTGCTCAGCAGAGGTTTGTCCATTGGCTGGGGATTGGATTGTACCCTTTAGGAACAAAATCTCTGCCCTTGGCCCAACTGCTACTCAGGACAGATACTCACTGCCCACAAACCCCTTCCACAAGTCCCTAAGCCCAAGTCCAGAGAAAACAAGCCTGTTGGTTAGAGAAGACCTGCTGCTCCCTGTAGCCATGCGAAAGCCACAGAAGCTCTCCCCACCCCCCACACACAGTTCAAGCTGTGCATCTGCAGGGTCCATGTTAAGAGAAGCAGCATGCTGGCTACAGAACAAGGCCACAGCCTGCTGTGCCGTCCACCTTGTGTTCAGAGGAGGCCTAGATTCCCTGAAGCTGGAGGCGGCTGAGGAAAATTCTTTGCCCCTGAGGAAGGACGCCGTCGTTTATTGAGCACTCACGCTGTGTGCCAGGTATCCCACCAAGGCCTGAAACATAAGCTCTCAACCCATTCCATCCTTCAAGACTAAGTTTAAGTACCCCCATTTTACAGAGGAGAAAACTGGGGCTCTGAGAGAGAAAGTGACTGTCCCAAGCTCCCACTCTTGGCAAGTAGCAGAGCTGGGATTCAAACCTAGGGCTCTGACCTTCAACCAATACTCTTCCCAGCCAAAGTGCAGTTTCTTAGTATTTGTTGAACAGATTCCAAGAGAAAGAGGGACAAATTTTGGACTCCAAAATACGCAGTAAATTAGATAAAGCACAAATGGTGTTTAACTTGGGGGTTTGGGCTTCCCCTTAAATAGGTGTTCTGAACAGGGCAGGGTGAACCTGGAATATGCTCTTTCCAGTATATAGTAAACAAAGGAGGACTTTTCCCTCAAAGGTCACCTGTAGTCTCAAGTGCTCGATCCAATAGTCCCTGCATCATCTGGTATCATTGGATACAACAACAACAACAACAAAAGAATCCAAATCAGTTGCTATGGAGTCCATTTCAACTCATGGCGACCCCACGTGTGTCAGAGTAGAGCTGTGTTCCACTAGGATTTTCAATTGCTGTGATCTTTTGGAAGTAGGTCGCCAGGCATTTTGTCTGAGGTGCCTCTGGGTGGATTTGAACCACCAACCCTGTGGTTAGTAGCCAACTGCTTAACCATTTGCACCACCCAGGAACTCTGTCATTGGGATCTTTCGGTCTAGAAGATGCATGATATGAAAGAACTTTTTGTATATCTAAAAAAATCTGATGTGTTCATTTGCTGTCGCTATTCTGCGATCTTGGAAAATAAATGCAGCTTTTTGTATTACCGAGGTGCATGTGTAATAGAAGGAGGCCTGATGGGGAAGTGGTTAAGTGCTTGGCTGCTAACTGAAAGCTTGGTGGTTTGAACCCACCCAGCGGCTCCACGGGAGAAAGACCTGGCGCTCTGCTCCCATAAAGATTACAGCCAAGAAAACCCTGTGGGGCAGTTCTGCTTGGTCACAGGGATTGCTATGAGTCTAAATCAACTGAATGGCACCTAGCAACAGCAGTAACAACAACATTTGAGATAGATGCTGTTCCCGACCTTTGCTCTACCCCTAACCTTTCCTTATCTCTGAACCAAACCTTCCCAGCCTTAGACCATCCCGTCCCGCACCCCATTCCTGAGTCCCATTTTATCTCTGTTTTCTTTCCTGTCTGCCTATGACTGGTCCTGCTTACTCCACATAGAAAACATAAAGCCGGGAGTGGGTGGCACCCTCTCCCCCACACCAAATTGCATCCACACTGCTCTCATTTATTTGGAATCTACAGGAGGGGGTAAGAGCCCCAGACATGGGCTGTGCCTGAGTTGGTACCACCATTGTGGCAAACTCTTTAACAGCCTCCTAGGGCCCCTCCCATCAGGGCAGGAATTTCTTGTGAACAATTGAACAAAGCCGGGAACTCGGAGGGAGAAGGCACAGGACATTCCAAAAGGATTTCTCTCAAGCTCCAAAAGACAACATGTGGGAAAACTGCAGAAGGCTCAGAAGCGAGCAAAGAAAATCCTGAAAGGGACGGAAAATCGTCCCAGGAGGAAGGGCAGTGCAGGCGGAAGGAAGGAACAGAGACCAGGGGTCAGAGGCCTGGGTGGGAGGCCTGTCTCTGCCACTCGTGACCCTGTGGAGGCCACTCCACCTCCCTGCCCTCAGAAGTGTGGTGCTTAAAAACTGAGGGAGTCACAAAAATAAACACCCATGTCCATACATAGCCGTTCATAGCAGCGCTTGATTAGTAACAGAGACCTGGAAACAGCCCAAATAGACAACAATAGGATAGGATTAATGAACTGTAGCGTGTTGATAAGACCCAACACTGAATACTAATTAGAAATATTATGTTGTTGTTAGCTGCTATCAAGTCAGGCTCCAACTCATGGTGACCCCATGCACAATGGAATTGGATCGTTGTGATTCGTAAGGTTTTCATTGGCTGATTTTCAGAAGTTGATCGCCAGGCCTTTCTTCCTAGTCTGTCTTAGTCTGGAAGCTCCGTGAAATCTGCTCAGCATCACAGCAACGCACAAACCTCCACTGACAGACAGGTGGTGGCTGTGCTTGAGGCGCATTAGCCGGGAATCAAATCCAGGTCTTCTGCATGGAAGCTGCAAATTCTACCACTGAACCACCACTGCCCTTGAAGTATTATGTGCAAGGTCACCGTCAGTGCTTTTCAAAGTAGCTGGTCCCTGAATTGTTAACGTTTACCATCTGCAATAAGGATCTTGTGCCAGAATGTAAATGAACACACTGCTTCCAACATGAAGCAAGTATTGCTAGGAAAAAAAAATGTCAGCTGAACTAAACAGAATGCTTTGTGACACAGTTATTTACCCTCTGGAGCAAGTTCCTTATCTCATCTTAGACTGGTAATAAACAGTTTGGGGACTGGCACTGGTCCACAAAGCCAATTTTGAGTAGCTCTGGTCTTCACTGACACACAGAACTGTGTTTCTGGAAAAAAAAAAAAAGGGCTGTAAGAAAAGCAAGACATGAAATCAGCCATATATACTGATCACAGTGAGGGAAAATGCACGTGCGTGCATTAACAAAGGGGAAGGAACATTTATGGAGCTCCAGCTGTGTGCCCCCACGCAGAGGTCTTCTATAGCTGAAGCAGGGGCGTGGGGACAGGAATGTGAGGGGGTGTATGGAGGCCATAAGAATTCCAGCCTGGATGGAGGGAAGCCATGGGGGTGGGGGTGTGAGTGACAAATTCAGATTATAGAGACCATTTATGGTCAGCGCAGGAGCCAAGCTCTGGGGCAGTATCTGCAAAACGTGTTATGAGAAACACCAGTCCAGTGAGATGTTCAAAGTTTCTTCTATAAAAACAAGTGAGTTCTGTTCTCAGATATGCTGAGGAATCCTGGATTAAGCAGCGAGGGTCAGGCAACTTTACAGGAAGTCTGTTCAGAGTCTGTCCTGTGTTGGGGTCCCTTGAGATGGTCAGTGTGGGAACAAGTGCAGGGCTCCCAAACTGCTTTGACTAGGAAACCCCTTTTCCAAGGAGCATCTTGGAGGGCAGGTAACCCATGAGGCAGTGTGGGAACCCTGTACCGGCCCTGGGACCCAAGGCAGGAGCTCAGCGAGAGAGCAATTGACAGTAACTCGGGGTGGGGGTGGTGGGGTGGGGCTGTCAGGAGGGGGCAAAAAGGACAAATCCAAGGCTGTTTTTTGGAGGACTCACACTTCTGCCTGGGCCAGGAGGAACTGGCAGAGTTGAGAAGAGCCCAGGTGGAGGCAGAATTGGGTGTAGTTGAGAAAGTGGGTTAGAGTCAGACAGAAGTGGGGGTGAATCCTAGCTCCAACCCTTACTGACCATGTGCCCTAGGCAAGCCACTTCATCCCCTGGGCCTCAGTTTCCTCCTCTGGAAAAAAACCCCAAACCAAACCCATTGCCATCTGCTTGATTCCCACTCATGGCAACTCCATGTGTTACAGAGTAGAACTGCTCCAGAGGGTTTTCTTGGCTATAATCTTTATGGATGCAGATCATCAGGCCTTTCTTCCAAGGTGCCACTGGGTGGGTTTGAGTCGCCAACCGTTTGCACCACTCAAGGTGGTAATAAAATATACTTGCTTGTCTACTACCTAGGGCTGTGGTGGTGATCCAATGGGACTCAGTGTTGATGATCAAATGGTGAAGGGGGTTATCTCCACCCAAAATACAGTTGCTGTTGTTGTTGTTATTAGGTGCCCTTGAGTCAGTTCTGACTCATAAAGATCCTATGTAGAACAGAATAAACACTGCCTGATCCCATGCCATCCTCACAATCGTTGCTATGTTTGAACCCATTGTTGCAGCCACTGTGTCAATCTATCTCATTGAGGGTCTTCCTCTTTTTCACTGACCCTCTACCTTATCAAGGATGATGTCTTTCTCCAGGTACTGGTCCCTCCTGTTAATAAGTTCAAAGTACCTGAGATGAAGTCTCACCATCCTCACTTCCAAGGAGCACTCTGACTGTAGTTCTTCCAAGACAGACTTGTTTGGTCTTCTGGCAGTCCATGGTATATTCAATATTCTTCGCCAGCGCCATAATTCAAAGCCATCAGTTCTCTTCGGTCTTCCTTATTCATTGTCCAGCTTTCTCATGCAAATGAGGCGATTGAAAATAGCATGGCTTGGGTCAAGCCCACCTTAGTCCTCAAAGTAACATCTTTGCTTTTCAACACTTTAAAATTTTGCATTTGAGGCTTCTGCTTCCATGGGAGTTGATTGTGGATCCAAGAAAAATGAAATCCTTGATAACATCAATCTTCTCTTAATTTATCATGGTGTTGCTTATTGGTCCAGTTGTAAGGAATTTTCTTTTCTTTATGTTGAGGTATAATCCATACTGAAGGCTGCGGTCTTTGATTTTCATCAGTAAGTGCCTCAAGTCCTCTTCACTTTCAGCAAGTGAGGTTGTGTCATCTGCATAATGCAGGTTGTTAATGAGTCTTCCTCCCATCTTGATGCCCCGTTCTTCTTCATATAGTCCAGCTTCTCAGATTATTTGCTCAGCATACAGATTGAATAAGTATGGTGAAAGGATACAACCCTGATACACACCTTTCCTCATTTTAAACCATGCAATATTCCCTTGTTTTATTTGAATGACTGCCTCTTGGTCTATGTACAGGTTCCTCATGAGCACAATTAAGTGTTCTGGAATTCTAATTTTTCGCAATGTCATCCATAAATACAGTAAAACCTGTAAAAGCCAGAACCTGTCTAAGGCAGAAACCTGTCAGATAAGGAAAACTCAAATATTTTCCGCTAAAACAAGGGATAGACACCCAGCTGTCAGCTCCTTACTTTGCTCAGCACATAACCCCCTACTGCAGCCAGATATCTGTGCCTGCTGTAATCACCCCTATGTAGCCCTGCCCATCTAGGACTGTAGGTGAGAGCCTGCACCATACACTCAGTGACTGGACACCCGAGCTGAATCCACACAAGAAAAGTAAATGGACTCCTGGGCTCACATACCTTGTAGCAGCTCTAACCACCTGGTGACAAGACGTGAGAGCTTCAAAGTCGCCAATAATCAAACTAGCTCATGCAACCAGCCTATTTGGGCATATCAAAACAAAACAAAACAAGAAGCTAGGACACAGTAAGCAAACATAAAATAAATAAATATAATAACTTATTGATGGCTCAGAGACAACAGTCAATATCAAATCACATAAAAAGGCAGACCATGACAGCTTCAGCAAGTGACCAAAACAATCAGGAAACTCCTGGAGGAAGAGAAGGTCTTGGAATTATCAGAGGTAGAATTCAAAAGATTAATATACAGAGCTCTTCAAGATATCAGGAAGGAGATCATTCAAAATGCAGAACAAGCAAAGGAACACACAGACAAAGCAATAGAAGAATTTAAGAAGGTTATACATGAGCAAAATGACAAATTTAACAGGCTGTAAAAATCCATAGAGAGACATCAAATAAAAATCCAAAGGATTAACAATAAAATTTCAGAAGTAGACAACTCAATAGAAAGTGATACGAGCAGAATTGAGGCAATGGAAGTCAGAATTAGTGAGACTGAAAATAAAGCACTTGACAAAAATTTATTTGGGGAAAAATCAGATGAAAGAATTTTAAAAAATGAAGAAACCCTAAGAATTATGTGAGACTCTATCAAGAGGAATAACCTATGAGTGATTGGAGTACCAGAACAGGAGGGATAACAGAAAATACAGAGAGAATTGTTGAAGATTTGCTGGCAGAAAACTTCCCTGATATTGCGAAAGATGAGAAGATATCTATCCAAGAAGCTCATTGAACCCCACACAGGATAGATCCCAAAACAAAGTCATCAAGACATATTACAATCAAACTTGCCAAAACCAAAGATAAAGACATAATTTTAAGAGCAGCTAGGGATAAACAAAAAGTCACCTACAAAGCAGAGTCAGTAAGACTAAGCTTTGACTACTCAGCAGAACCTTGCAGGCAAGAAGGCAATGGGATGACATATATAAAACCTTGAAGGAAAAGAATGCCAACCAAGAATTATATATCCAGCAAAATTAACTCTCAAATATGATGGTGAAATTAAGGCATTTTCAGATAAACAGAAGTTTAGGGAATTTGCAAAAACCAAACCAAAATTACAAGAAATACTAAAAGGAGTCCTCTGGTTAGAGAATCAATAATATCAGAAAATAACCCAAGATTAGAACACAGGAGGGAACAACCAGGTATCAACCCAGATAGGGAAGTCACAAAAATAAGTCAAAGCTAAAACAAGTGATAGAAAAGTGGTAAGACTGCACCCTGTCAAAGGCAGAAGACCCAGAAAAACAAGGCAGTCCCACTGAGTTCTGGCTCTTACAGGTCTCGCTGTACAAGCCAGAAGAGGGACATTACGTTTATGCCTTCTGCCATGCTTGAACCAGCTCATTCTTTCATTCAAGTAAAAATTATTTGAGTATCAACTTTGTACCAGGCACTGTGCTCATCACAGGCGATATTGTTGGGAACAAGACAGATGGTGTCCCTGCCTTCATCATGTCTCATAAGACTAAATGATCTTCTAAATTACTACTATTGTCAAAATGTTAACAGGGGGAAGCACAGGGGACTGAGAGAAAGTGTAGTGGGGGACTTGACCTAGCCTGGGAGGTCAGGGAAGGTTCTCTGGAGTTGGAATGCATGAGCTTAATCCTGAAGGAAGAATAGGGTGAAAGTGGAGGGGGGGTGTTCGGTGGGAAGAACACTTGAGGAGAAGGAACGGCATGTGCAAAGACCATATGCGAGAGGGATGTGGCTGGAGAGATGGGCAGGGCTGGATTTTGCTGGGTCTTGTGGGTTCCCTTACCCTTCATGAGAACTTTCACTGCCTGCTTAGAACTATCTCCTCCCTCCACTTCTTCCTCTTCTCCAGTCCCATCTCCTTGTTTCCTTTCCTCCATTCCAATTCCTTTTCACACCGATTTCCTGTTCCACCCAAAGGCATATCCTTACTCTGCCAACATCTGTTTTCCACACAGGCCTTGAAACCCTTGCACATAGTAGGTATTTTCATTATTGACTGAATGCAACAGCACAGCTAGCCCATACAGAGCCTTTGCCCGTATCATAAAGAAGGCACCCCTTGTGGACAGATGTCGTATTGCATCTGCCAGGGTGTATTGCAACCCCTGCTTGCCCACTTGGCTGTGTGCCCTAGCTCGGTGAACAACTTGCTCAACCATCCCACGGCAACGCTGAATGAACGAAGGAATAAAAGAATAAACAAAGGAACATAAGTAAGACCAGTGAGCAGAAACTCTGAGGCAGAGAAAAGATTCAAAGTGGGAGTGGAAGCCAGGAGGACCTGAGTCCTGTCAGTTTTGGAGGGACAGACAGATGAGTCACCAATCCATGCAGCTGGTTCCAGAAGTCCTCCAGCTCCTGTTTCTCAGGTTGTTCGGCAAACTCTGCCTACCCACTCTGTAGCCCTCCTTACTTAAGGAAACGTGTGTGAGACTTGAGTTGTTTCGCTCTGAAAGATGGTGAGGAACAGCCTGAGCTATGAGTACATACAGAGAAATTATGTGTGCCTCCTGAGGCTCAGCAAAGCCCAGAAGCTCTGCCTCTGCTCCTCTTCCAAGCCATATGAGGAGATAGCCAAGCCCTAGACAAAGCAACTTGAAAGCATGACTAAAGATATCAAGGACTGCAAAATAAAATAGACCCAGCCAAATCTCTTAGGAGGGAGGGAGAGAATGCAGAATAAATAGGTGGATGACCAATCCTCAGGGGTAGGGTGGGGTGGAGTTACTCTGGAAGACTTTCTAGACAGGGCATATTTTCCTGCCCTCCGCGTCAGCCCAGCTGCTTCCAGTCCCCAGTCAGCCTGCACTCTCTTTCCTCAAACTCTTTCAGGAAGCAAGACTTATAGCTCTGGCTTAGTCTTGACCAAATATCTACAAAGGGTTGCTTGTTCTCCTTTTCCCTTTGCTCATGAGCAAATCATCCAAGAAGCCAAAGCTCTAGGACTTAAAGGGCCCGAGGTGGGGAACAAATCCAAGGCAGCTCACGAAATATGATTTGTCATGGATGCTGACCCCCCCACGGACAGGCAAAGCCTTGGAAAAGTCCCACCACCAGGGCTGGCCACCTGCCAAGCCTAAAGTCAGCAGAGCTTTGACGCCTTCCTTATCTGACAGGGTGTTCCCAAGCGCAAGGCTGTCCTCCTCCATCAGATTATAGACTCTTGGTGTGGGGATTGCATCTCACCATCAGACTGGGAGCAACACTTTGGGTGCAGAGTCTACACCTCCATCAGACTGGGAGCTTGCTGAGAGCAGAGTTATGTCTCCCTCTTCAGATTCGGAGCACACCCAGAAACAGTAATAAGAGAAATGGCAGCCATTTATTTAGTGTTTACCATGTGCCTGGAACTTTATATATATATAAATTCATCTTAATTCTCATAACTACACTATGAGGGAGGTCTTAGCATTATTCTCGTTTTCTAGATGAGGAAACTGAGATTTTGAGAAGTTGAATAATTTGCTCAAGATTAAGCAGGTAGTAGGTGGTAAAGCTGAGATTCTCTATCAGACTGAGAACTCCATGAAGACAAGGACTGTGTCCCCCTTCCTCTTCAGATTAGGGGTGCACTGAGAGCAGAGACTGGACGTCCTTCCCTCTCCTGTCCACCCCTATCTCCCTGTCTGGAGCAGAGATGGACCTTATTCAGTGCTGTGCCTGGGGTCTAGGTTGCGGCCAGGGAGTTGACCAAGCCATTGCAGATGTAGTTTCTGCCCCTCACAGCTCTAAGCTGGACCCCCAACAATGTGCCCCACAGGCTGGAGAAGAATCCAGTTTTTTGGAGATGGGACATCTGGCTGGGATGGGGGTCAGAATGCAGGCATTTTTTTTCCAATCTCCCAGGTGCCCGGATTGAAGGCCCCAGAATGTCTGGAAGTCCACAGGACCCTATCACAGAGAACACACCTTCCAGAGCCAGGCCTGGTGCCACCCAGTTAGCGGGGCATTTGCTTCTGTCCACAGCTCACCTCACTCCTGGTTGCAAACCCAGCCCTGAGTCTCTGGAACCTAGCAACTCTCAGAGGAAACAATGGAAAATTCAGTTTTTATTCTCCTCCCTTTATCATTACTCAAAGGTTTTTCTCAAAGCTTCGTGAAACCTACACACAGACCAGTTTTTTTCCTCCACCATCAGCCTGGGGCTGCCCTGGAAATTTTCAGGCAGAAAAGATCTGAGAGTAGGCAGTGTTGAGGTCTGTGCTGCCTGTGGGTGTGTCAGAGGTGGATCATCTGGGGCTGTGATTTACTACCCAAGCATCTGTGACTGGGGCTTTGGCAGGGTCTGTCTGTGTCTGGGCCTTGGGTGTGTGTGTTGGTGTGTCTCTGGCCCTGGGGTGCAAGTTATGTGAGTCAGAATTGGTCTGTGAGTGATTTACGTGGACAATGGTGTAGGTAGTGGGCATTCAGTGAGTTCAGTGAGTATTGAGTGTGGCCTGTAAGGTGCTGTAATTTGTGTGAGAAAATGTAAAAACTACAAACTGATATGCATGTGAGAAACTATGTGGGCCTGTGTGTGAACTGCGAGCCCCTGTGAGGAATTTGTGGATGAATTCGTCCTCACGCTTCCTGTCTTGTTGCGATTTACCTATGTGAGTCTGTGTGTAAAAATCTGAATCAAATGTGGGTGGCTGAACCAGTACAGGTGACTGCTTGAGTCTGTGAAAGTTGTGAAGAGATAAAGTGTCATGTGAGTCTGTGCAGAATGTTTGTTAGTATATGAAAGTTGGGTGCAAGAGTGTAAAGTGTGTCTGTGGAGTGTTCATGGGTCCCATACGAGTGTGTTGGTGCATGAAAGTTGTGAATGTGAACGTGTTGTCAGTCAAAGTCTGCATGTGTAGGAAAGTGTTCAGGTGAAAGCTGCTGGTGGGTGTCGCGCGCGCCTGTCTGTGTGTGTGTGTGTGTGTGTGTGTGTGTGTGTGTGTGTGTGTGTGTCTGCGTACGCTCGGAGTAGTTCTTGAGGGTCAGGCAAAGTGGCCTGTGTGTGGAATCACATGTTGTGGAGTGTTGAAAAGGTGTGAGAGCGGATTTTAGTTGGCTGGAAGTTGGTGAGGCCCTACCGCAAGTGCAGGTCAGCCTGCGGGATTGGGCGCGTGTGGACGGAAGGAGGGAAGGGTCCTGTGCTCTGAAGCCCCCGAGCCCCCGTCCCACCCCAAACTCCAGGCCGGGTTTGGCGGGGAGCCGGACTGGGCTGCGGCCCACCGAGAGGGGGCTGGGGGCCCAGACAAAAGCCCAGTTGGCTGGGCCGCCGGCTCGGGCGAGCGAAGCCGGCGGCCTGGGGCGGGGCCTA
>NW_004443984.1:7873841-8008854 GCF_000243295.1 Trichechus manatus latirostris
GGGCAGCGGGCCGCACTGCGCCGTGCGGTCCGGAGGAGCCAACAGGCCGGCAAGCGCGGAGGAGATAGTGAGCGGAGCGGGCCGGGCCATGGGGCGGCGGGCGGCGGGCACTCTGCTGCTGGCGCTGCTGCTGCTGCATGGGCAGCTGCTTGTGGTGAGTGCTCAGGGCGGAGTGGTGGCAGGCGCCCTGGGTCCCGCTCGCCGCGCTCACCAAGTTGGCGGGGGCGTCCGAGGCTGCGCGGCCGGGACTCCAGTTTAGGACGGCGGCGCCCGCCGGGGATCCCTGGCCGGCTCAGGCCGGCGTCCCCCTGCGCTTTGGGGGCTGCCCCGAGGGGTGCTCGGGGGACGCTCCTTGGGGCTGGGGACAAAACTGGCCCGAGTGGGAGCCCGTGGGTCCCCCGGCCACGTTGTCGAGTCTCCGAGTTAGGCTGGGCATGGCCTGGCCTGCCATTCCTGGGGACCAGGCGGAGAAACTTGGAGCAGGGTGGGAACTTGGCAGGACCAGGGCACCCCTTTCTGTGCCAGTTTGGCAGAAGGAGCACTCAGTGGTGATAGGGACCCTATCAAGCCTCACTTGAGATTTACGTTGCCATCTCTCTCGTTTGGGAGCTAGTAACTGGGCAGGGGCAATTAAAGAACTGTTGGGGACAGATCTGAGGCTTGTGTGGAACACCTACGGGCCCTGGAGTCGGAAGAACCCAGGAGTTGAATCCCTGCAAGGCACTGAGTAACTGTGTGACCTCAGGCAAGCTAGTTAACCTATCTGAGGCCAGCCCCGTGTGTACACGGAACTGGAATTGCATAGCCTCAAAGTGCATAGCCCCACAGTGGCTGGGAGGTTTGGATGGAATGCAAGTGAAAGTGCCTGGTGGGAGCCTGTTGTGCAGTGGACACCCAGTGGATCTGAGTTTCCTCAGCTTTCCTCTTCCCAGGTGGGCAAGGTGCAGGGGGTGGGGGCCTTGCTCAGAGCTTGGAGGAGCCCATTCAGAGGAAGAGAGAATCCTGGGCTCAGGAATCCGAAGGCCTAGAAGGCACTTGGCCAGGAGGGGGCCCAGGAGGACCTGAGTGAACTCAAGGAGGGTGGGGCAGGGTCAGTGGACAGGGAGCTAGTGGCAGATGTGGGAGGGAGCACATCTAGGGAGCTGGGCCTGCCTGGTGCAGTGAGCCATAGAGCTGCCCCCAACCCCTTTGAGGTGGTCGCAATCGGTCCCTGCCTCCCCCCTGCTGTCCTTGGAGCCAGCAGAGGGGCTTTTCTAACCGGGCCAGTGTTTACACAGTGACTGAGTCGATGGCCACCAGTAACTCCCTGTTCTTGCCTTGCCGGCTTCTTTTCACCTCTGCCCTCTTGAGTCACTCGTTAACCCCCAACCCCAGGCCTGACCCCCACTCCTCTCACCCCATCCACCCAGTACCTCCTCCCGCACTCCCCATCTGGGCAGCCTCTTTAATCCTCTGTCTCAGCGTCTCAGCCAGACACATCCAGCAGGGCCCATCCAGTTGCTCCCATCTGAACATGCCACTCCCAACGCGGATTTTTTGTTTCCCCAAGACTCCATGGAGCCCTCAGCCCCCTGGCGCATGGGATGTCCTCAGCAGCCCTCCATTCTTCCTTTCCTGACCTTCTTCCTGCTCTGCCCCCTGATGAGGGACTCCTGGCTGCATGGCACAGGCTTTACAGTGGCAGGAATGGGGAGGGTGTGGGGGCTGTTTGCTCTACATGTGAGGAATTTCCACATGGGGGTTCTGATTCCCGAACTGCAGCCAACTGTATCATTCACTTGTTCATTCAATAAATCTTCAAGGAGCAGCATTCCATGGCGGTGGCTAGGAATACAGCTGTTCATTCATTTGGTAGCTATTTCCCAAGCACCTACTGTGCACCAGACACGAGGCTGGGGTTACACTGGTGAGAAGAACAGGCTCTGTCTATGCTTTCCCAGAACTCACAGGCTAGTGGGCCATAGTTGGGAGCTCTGATCACAGGCAGCTCTGATTTTGTGGGGTTATAGACCCTGCTCAACAACCACACCGACCAAGGTCTTCACTCTTTCTCCCACTCCAAGCTGATGGTGGTAGACTGCAAGGAGCTTATAGCCTAACACCTCTGCTATTTACCAGCTGTGTGACCTGGGGCAAGTTTCTCTTTCTGAGCCTCCGTTTCCTCATCTGTAAAATGGGAGCAAGAAGTTTGTTGTGAGTCATAAGTGAGAGCAGGTTCCTAGTTCAGTGCCCCAGCAAGCCTTGAGCTCCTCCTTGCCTGCTGCCCTTTATCTCTTCTGCCTTCCAGTTCATGTCCACCAGCCAATAGTGGGTTGGGTGTGGGTAGGACACAAGAGGAGGGTAAGATGTCCTTAAGAAGCTTAAGACCTCACTAGGGACAGGAGACAGGACTGCAGGAAATGGTGATCTGTGATTAAGTATAGGAGTAAGTTCAGAGGAGGTGGGGAGGCTGCTGGGGGAAGGGGCTGGGCCTGGGTGACTCAAGGCCTGCCTTGGCCTGCTGACCCCTTCTCTTCCTGCCGGGGCCTTAGCCCTTCCTTTCTTATGGCCAGCCCTGCCAGGAGAGAGGACTTTTGAGGGGGCCATAGTGATTACGGTATTTTCCAGGGCTAAGGAGGGAAGTCACTGAGATACCTGTTTCCTGCCTCAGCTGGGGAGACTGTGGGTGGGGAACTGGAGGAACCTCCCCTTCCTGGCTGCTCCTCGGTGGGTGGCAGAGTTACCTCAGCCCTCCCCTCAACATAGCTGTCCTCCAACCCTGCCCTCTTTCTCTAGACCCACTGGGAAGGAGTTGAGTGTACTCTGGGGATTCCCAGCGGGAAGGCTGCCAGCCCGGCCAGAGGAGGGAGGCAGAGGCTGGAAGGGGCAGAGATGGAGCCTTCCCATCCTGTGTAGGGGAGTCGTGGCCCCCGCCTGGCTTGGACCCTGCCTGGCTTGGCCTGGGCCTGTTTTTAGGCTGAGCACAGGCAAGTCGGGATCTGTATGTCTGAGGCCCGGCGCAGGAGAGGGGCGGAAGGAGGGCAGCAAAAGTTGACTGGACTGGGTCCAGGGCTTAGAAGCTGTGTGAGCAGAGTGGTGGGGTAGGAAGATGATGACAGTATGGATAGTTCACGTTGCTCAAGTGCCCACTGTGTGCCAGCACTGAATTTCTCAACTAGTCCCCTCACATTAACCCACATCGTTCCCCTGCTCAGAACCTCCCTGTGCTCCCTGTGTTGCTCAGAGCCAGACCCAAACCCCTGAGTTAATATGGCCCACAAGGCCGTATGAGATCTAGCCTCCCCACTCCCCCGGGATGTCACTTCCTGCCAATTTTCCCCTTGCTCACTTTGCTCCAGCTGCGCTGGTCTTTGTTTCTTGAACACATCATACTCCCACCCCAGGGCCTTTGCATGTGCTGTTCTTTCTTCTTGGAACACTTGTCCCCAAATATCACATGGCCTGCTGCTTTACTTCCTTCAGGTGCCTGACTACTGTCCATCATGTTCTGTCCCCTTACACTGCTCTATTTTTCTTCTTGTCGTATGTCACTCCTTTGTTGTCTGTCTCCCCGCTTCCCTCTCCCCCCACCCCGCCCAGTTTAAGCTTCATGAGGGCAGTACCTTACCTGTTTTTGTTCACTGCTGCATCTGCTGTATTCCTAGTACCTGGAGGTAGTAAGTGCTCAATAAACATGCTTGTTGAATGTATGGTCCCCATTCTATAAGCTGAGGAAATTGAGGCACATAGCTAGTGGTGCCATGAGCTAAGTTTTGAAGCCAGATGAAGCTCTCCTAACCATTCTACCCTACTTGCTTGTAGCAGGCAATCAGTGTTGTTGTTAGTTGCAGTTGAGTCGATTTCGACTCATAGCGACCCAATGTGACGGAGTAGAACTGCTCTATAGGATTTTCTAGGCTGTAATCTTCACAGGAGCAGATTGTCTGGTCTTTCTCCCGTGGAGCCACTGGGTGAGTTCAAACCGCCAACCTTTTGGCTAGCAACTGAATGCTTAACCATTATGCCACCAGAGCTCCTTAGCCAGTCAGTAGAGGTTAGCTATTGGCATTGATATTGATAAAAGTAAGAACTCAGGTCCCAGGAAGCGCAGGGGCTACCTCAGGCAGGAAATAGCAGGGACTGGTTGCGTGGACAGAGGCACTCAGGATGTGTGCCTCGGTGTCATAGGACCTCTTAGTAAGGCCTGTCCTAGTGGGACTTAGGACAAAAGTGAATTTGCAGGCAGTCATTTGTGGGGTTACCTGTTCATTTGTAGGTTTATTAATTTGTTGATTTCCTCATCCAGTATTCCCTGAGTCTTTATAGCTATTTAAATTCATCTAGTGGCCTTAAAGCCTGAGTGGACCAGGCCCGGTCCTACCCTGTGGTGGGAAGTGAGAGGACCCTCTGCCCTCCTGAGCTGCTGGATGGGGAGGGGGAAGAACAAGCAGCCCAGCCAGGGTCCAGCCCCCAGCATGGAGCCCTCCCTGAGTTTCCCTGGCTATTCTCTGGGGGCTTGAGGTTTAGGGTGAGTCTGTAGAACTCTAGGGCTCCTGGCCTTAGGGGAAGAGAGTCTGAGGAGGGACAGTGGGAGGGGCTTCCTAGGCTGTGGAAAGATACGGGCGATGATTCAGAGGCCACCAGGAGGCTGGACATGTGGGTTCTGGACCCTCAGACCACTTGGGGCATGTTGTCCCCCTCCCAGCTGAGTCCAGGCGGTAAGGATGAGGGGCTGGAGGAGGAGAGAGGCTTTCCTAGTTACCTCAGCCCTCCTAAGTCCCACTAGTCCCCAGCAGCTCCTGAGCCCACTGCCCCCACCATCTCCCTGGAGCCACTCTGCCCTCCCCCACCCGCCGTCTTCCTCCTGCCAGGAAAGGGGAGGCTACGCTAAGGGTCCCGGCCCTGCTGGAATGTTGCCACAACCTGGGCCTTGGCCTCTTTGGTCCTGCCGCCCCTCATGCTCTCGGGGCCTGCCTGGGGCCTGCCGGCCGCCCTAGTACCCAGAGCTGGCTGACTGAAACCCAGAAGTATGTGTGGAACTTGCTTTGCGGGGAGCCGCCAGCCTCATTGCCCAGCCGGGTGGCGTCGGGGCAGGTCAATAGAAGCCTTGAGAGGGGAGTGGCTCGGGCTGCCAGGGGTGGCAGACTGGGGACACCATCATGAAAACCCTGTGAACAAGGCAGCTCTTTGAGGCTTGAGAATATGGGACTTTCAAGTCTCAGCCGTCCCCAGAACACACTCTCCCCTCCTTTCCCTGATGCTCCTCTGTGCCAGGGCTGCAGGGGCCTCAGAGCATCACTGGGGCATCTGTGGCCTTCCTGAGGTCCTTAGGACCAGCTCCCAGCTACCTGCGAGAGCCCTTTCCCTGAGGCATGGAGAGAGTGCCCTGTTTCTCTGTTGCTTGGGATTTTTAGAGGGTTTCTAGTGCACAAAGGTCCCTGGGTGGCACAAACAGTTTGCACTTGACTACTAACCTAAAGGTTGGTGTTTGAACCTACACAGCAGCACTGTGGAAGAAAGACCTGGTGATCTGCTTCCATAAAGATTATAGCCAAGAAAACCCTATGGAGCAGTTCTTCTCTGTCACATAGGTCGCCATGAGTTGGAATCAACTCAACAGCAACAGGTTTTTTTGTTGTTGTTTCTTTTCTGGTACACAAAGGCTCACAGTGTGTGTTGAATGAATGAATGAACAAATGAAGTCCGTGATTAAATATTCTGTAAACTAAAGTTCCCTACGTGTGTGTTAGACTTAGAATTCATTGAATAAATATTCACTGAGCATTTGCTAAGCAGTTGACCCTGTTCTAGGTGCTGAGGTTACAGCAGAGAATAAAAGCAGTCAAATTCCCTCCCCACTTGGAACTTGCATTACATCTAGTGCAGGAAGACAGACATAAATCTAATATGTTAGGTGGTGATAAGTGCTGGAAAGAAAAACTAAAGCAAGGAAGAGGAGAGAAAGCGATGAGGTGGGGTGGGTGGTCAGGAAAAGTCTCTGATAAGATAACATTTGAACTGAAAGAGATCTGAAGTAAGTGAGGGTGTGAACCCTGCAGATATCTAGGAAAAGGGTGTTCCAGGCAGAAGGAACAGCTAGTGCAAAGGCCCTGAGGTGGGAGTGTGCTTGGCATGTTTGCAGAAAAGCAAGGAGGCCAGTGTGGTTGGAGCAGGATGAGTGGGGGGAGGGTGGTAGGAGATGTGACCAGAGGCTTGGCAGAAGGAGATCAGGCAGCAGAGCCTTGGCCATGGAGAAGACTTTGGATTTGATTCTGAGTGAGTTGAGAAGTTGTTGAAGGAGCCAGATTGCTGTGTGGAGAAGAAAACGTATGGGGTCAAGGGCAGAAGCAAGGAAGCAGTGATCTAAGGCACAGACAGTGGGGCTCAGACCAGCAATAGAAGTAGGGAGAAGTGGTTGGATCCTGAATATATTTTGAAGGTAGGGTTTGACAGGATTTGCTGATGGATTGGGTATGGGGTGGGACAGAAAAAGAGGAATCAGGGATGCTCCCATGATTTTTGGTTTAAGCATCCGGAAAGATGGAGCTGCCATTAACTGAGATGGGAAAACTCTAGGGGGAGCAAGCTTCACTACCAACTGAGAGGTGGGCAGTCCAGTCCCACGCAGCAGCACCACGGCGAAAAGGTCTGGCAATCCGCTTCCGTGAAGATTACAGACCAGAAAATCCTATGGAGTTCAGTTCTGCTTTGAAATACAAGCAGTCACCGTGAGTCGGAATCAACTCAATGGCGACAAGTTTGGTTTTTTAAGTAGACAGTAGGTACACAATGAACTTTCGTTGAATGAATGGCCTTAGGGAAGCTAACAGGCCTAGAAGGCCCAGGCTCCTTGCTGAGGATTGAAAGGGGCTGCATCGGGCCCGCGGACTCATAGAGTTGTCCTTCTCAGCCTCTGCTCTCTGCTGAGACCTGGAGGGTGTGAGCCAAACCAGGATGCCTGTTCTGCCATCTGCCACTTGTCTGCTCCCTCACTGGACTCAGGATCCCTTTCTCTGGGCAGTGTGGCTAAAGGGAAAATCTTGACTCTGCCCAGTGGGCTGTGTGACCTTGGGCAAGTGGCTTCATCTCTGAGCCTCAGGTCACCCGTGGAGTGGGGAATCATGGTGCAAGGTAGTTACAAGATGACCAGGTGGATGCACCTCACTCACTGGTGCCCGGAATGTGATCGGTGTTGGAAAATCGGTAGCTGTCCTGTCAGTCTAGTTCCTATTGAGGACAAGGCCAGTGAGTTGTTTGACTCAGGGTTGCCGGTGGCTGGCCTGGCCCATTGTGGTTGCGCAGCAGATGCTTGTTCAGTGAATGACCAGCAAAGGAATCCTCCCTGTGCCCTCTTCTTTTTTGCCTTCTGAAAGTCCCAGATGTAACTGCATCTGATCTGTCCTTGCCCCCTGCCCCCACTGAGGCCACAGCTGCAGGACAGAGTTCACCCTTCCACCCTGATCTACTCCTTCCTGGAGAGGGAGAAGGGGGGGCACACCCCAGGGTGTGGCCTGGGAAAGGCTGGAGCCTGTGGATGCATTGTCCCTTTCCCAGATGTGTGCAGTTGGTGGGCTTTGAGCAACAAGTGGTGTGGCCAAGTGGCTCCCCTGGGTGCAGAAGGGATGTTCATGCATCTTAAAGGGAGAGGCGGAGGGGGAGGGGGGTCCCAGCCCCTCCTCCCTGAGGCCCACGCTGGAGGAGGCAGGACCCTGCCCAGGGAGCACTCACTTGCCAGGGTTGGAGCGGGGGGTCTGCATGGCTCTAAATCTGGCACCCGTGGACTCTCATGAAACAGCCAGACTAAAGAGAAAGAGGCATACAAAGGCACCGAGATCCCTCCTGTCCCACCCTGTGCCTTGGGCTTGGGCCATTAGGTAAGAGGGGCCCCCTCCGCACTACGGTAGGTCACATGCAGGTGTTTCATTTTTGACATTTGGCCCCTTTCCCCATCGCTCTCCAATCTCAGTCCACGGATCAGGAGGGAGGGGCAGCCTGGAGCTGGGCGTGGGGACGGCTTCAGAGATGGCCGTGGGTGACCCCACGGATGCTTGTCCTGGGATGGGGCTAGGAAATCCGAGCTGCCTCTGGCCCCTTCCCAGCCCCCCTCAGGATCCCTGCCCCCACCTCCCCTTCCCCTGCCTTCCATGGCTCTCCCCCAAGGAGCTGGCTCTGGTCCCCACCTCCTGGTCCTGGCTTCCCTTCCTCACCCCAGCTGACTCATCCCTCTTCTTGTTTGGCGTCTCCAGTTCTCAAATAGTTGGGAACTGGGATCATGCCTCTTTTTGGATCCTCCGCTGAGCTGGATGACTGAAATTCAGGCCCCATAAATCCTAGCCCCAGTGGCCTCCTAGCACTCTAACATCTCATCCCCTCCTGTCTTTGCCTTCCTGTGACCCTTGGGCCAGAGGAGCAGAGGCCTAGGAGTTTTCTGAGGACAGAGCAGTCTCTTCTCTGCCCTGGGACCACAGTCACCCAGGTCATCAGCTCACACCTTCTGATCAAAACCATCACCGTTTCTTGAGCCAGGACCTTCACCGGGCTCTTCCCAGGTGTTATCTCATGTAATCCTCAAAACAATCTGATGAAGTGGGCATTATTCTCTCCATTCTGCAGAGGGGGAAACTGAGGCACAGTGAGGGGGGGAATGGCTGGCCCAAATCACCCATCTAGTCTGTGGCGCAGCTGGGAGTGGAGCCCAGGTTGTCTGACTGCAAAGTTGTCATTCCTTCTCGAGTGGGCCCAGGCTGCTGGATCTGGAGACAGGCTGATCTGGGACGGCTGGTGTAGTCAGGGTGGGCTGTATGGGGGAGGCATACCTGGGCTGGCCTTAGCAGGGATATAGCAAGCTGCATATCTGCCACATGGGCTTATCTAGGCCCTGCTTCTCAGATTTGGATGTCTTATGCCCTTTGGCCTCTGTCTCAACTTAGTGATAACATTACCCAGAGAGATGGATTGGCTTTCCCTGGGACTGAGAACCTTGGGAACCTGCATCCTTCTCAGTCAAATCCCAAGCTCACCATGGAGCCTGCAGGTTTTGTCCTTTTGGGAGGACAGTGAGCTTTTGCTGAGTGGGATGTGCTCTGAGTTGGCCCTGTGCCCATCTCAATGCTGGGGGCTTGGGTGAAATACAAGGCACAGAAGCACGTGGCCCATCTGGGAAGCAGAATCTACATACTAGTCCCATACTGTGTCATTTGAACATCCCTATGCAGTGGAGGATTCAAGAATTCATCCATCCATCCATCCATCCATCCATCCACTTGTTCAAGCTAACATTGCCTGAGGACCTACTATGTGCCAGATTTTATGCTAAGTGTTTTATGTGTATTATGAACTTTTCCTATGAGGTTGGGATTAGACCTCCATTTCCTAAATGAGAAACAGATGAGAAGAGAGTGCTGCCTTCCCAAGATAATGCAGCTGGGTGCGGAGGAAGGTGGGAACTGAATCCAGCTCTGCCAATTCTCCTGGAAGAAGTTCTTGATAGGGTTCCTACTCTGTGGAAGCTTTGGATTTTGTTGGAGAGGCAGGACTCACAAGCCATAAGCACTCAGCACAACTCTAAATCCAGACAATAGCAAATTGTCAGGGAAGGAAAAGATCGAGTTGGCCCGAGTTATCTGGAATGCTTTTGGGAGGAAGTCAGGCTTAAGGAGCAAGGAGGATTTGGCCTGTGCAGGGGGAAGACATTCAAGGTCAGGGGTCCAAGAGTCCCCATTGTCCCTAGATTCCTTCAGCATTGTCTGCATTGTCATTGGGTGTGTGAGTAGGAAGGCCCATGCCTGCTGCTGGAGTCGTTAGCGCTGGGTGAGAATGAGAGGAAGTCCCCAAGATAGCTGAGGTGACATCCATCCTAGCTTTCCCCCTGCTTCTGCCTGTACTTGGCCAGACCAGGAGTCCAAAGGTCAAGGTCTGGGATTCTACTTGGTTGCCAGCCAACTGCCTTCTTCCCTGGGCCTCACTTTTCCTAGCTACAAAATGGGCTTTTTTTTTTTTTTTTTTTGCTCTTTGACCACCTGCCGAGTCAGAGGAAAGGAACTCTGGGATTTTGGAGAAAACTACTAGCTTTCCCCAAGGGTTGATGGCAGGCATGAGGTGGTGGTCACCGTGAGGAACCTGCCGTATTACCAATGCATGTCTTCCTACACTGATGTCAGGCCCCGGGCTAGGGATATGATGGAGCTGCTCCCTGCTTCCTAGACCTTGAAGCGTGTCCTGTCCTCCCTGTGGACCTAGTATCACTCCTGCAGTGGTCTGCCCACGTGGGCTCAACTCTGTGCCCCTTGGGCGCCCGCTGCTGAGCTAACATCCAGGGGCCTGGAAATGTCTATTCAGTGAGTGAGCTCTGGACTGGGAGTCAAAAAATTTGGATGCTCCTTCTGGCTCTGCCTGTGTGATCCAGAGCAAGTCATTTAACTTCTCTGAGCTAAATTTTCCCCAGCTGCAAAATGGGACCATTCATCCATTCATTCAGCAAACACTTATTGAGTGCCAACTCTGTGTCAGGCCCTGTGTTGGGATATGGATAGCAGCCATGTGTTGAAGGAGTGCATCATCTGATGGGAACGTTTGAGCAGGTTTTCTGGACCAAAAGAAGTCAAGATACCTTGAGTCTTTGTGACTTTGCTCCAGCCCCTTTTTGTTATTCTAGTTGATGCACAGTGTGCTTCTCTCTTGGCAATAAACTTGTGGGAAGAGGGGATCCGGGCTACGGCAGAGGAGAGGACCCACCAGGGTGGAGAGGCAAGCAAGCCAATTTTATTGGGAGTCTCAAATGAGCTCATGAATGTGAAAAATAGCGAGGACTATCTATACCGAGTCTGGTTGTTTTAACTTAGGAGGGATGGATGCTGCCACCAGAGTTCAGGTTTGGGGTTCTGTGGCATTAGACGAGTTAAAGGAGGGAGCAGGCATTGAGCTCCTGCTTTCAGTTTCCCTTCCTCCTCCCTCTCTCCCTACTGTCCTGGGGGATGGGGGTGTGGAGATCTTAGCTCAAGTCTAGACTTTGGCTTTAGGAAATGCGAGGAAAGGGTTAAGTCAGCCTGGTTCCCACCTCCCTACCTCCAGGTGAGGGGAGAGGGGACAGGGACTGGCTAGGGAAGGAATGTATGATAAGATCAAAGCTTTCAGCCTGCCTGGGCCTCGCCTTGGTTTCACCTGAGCAACTGAGGGTAATTCTCTTAGCTGGCAGGAGGCTGGAAGACCGTGGCCTCCAGGGGAGGGGGTGGGGTGTGTCTGCATGTCCCACCTTCCTTCAACAGTCCAGGAGGCCCCACCTTATGTGGGCCTCAGCTGCCCCTTCCCTTCCTTCTATCTCCCAGAAAGCCCAGCTCTTGCCCTGACAGGTGCTGGAAACCCCAGGGGCCATCTTTGGTTGACACTTACAGATTCTGGGGGCCACTCTCCCTATCACCCCACTCCCACCCCCAGCTCTCTCATTGCTGGAATTTCTGAGCCCAGGACAGTTTTGGTTTTAGAAAGCCCAGGGCTCTGGCTAGAGAGCTGAAGGACTTCAAGACAGCCCAGAAAAGAGCCCAGAGCCTTCTCTAGGTGGCATATTAGCCCCCCATTCATTAGTTCTGCAAGTTAGATTTTGGGGCAGTGTCATAGGGAGGAGGCACAGCCCTGAGTCCTGTTCAAGCTTCATCAATTTATTGCTGTGTGATGCTGGGCTGGTAGCTTACCTTCTCTGAGCCTTATCTATCAGCTGGGACTGGTAACACCTCATTTGCAGGGTTTTGTTGACAATTAGAGATCATGTAAATTTCCTAAGCCAGAGTAGGCAGCTGATAAATAACAGAAACTATTATTTTGTGATTTTCTTTTTTTCCTTTCAAGACTGCCCTTGTTACTTGGTCCTGGGTAAGCCTGGGGGACCTTGGGTTTGTTCTGCCCCCATTTTGGGAAGGCCCCCCAGCCTCTCCCAACCCTCTTCACTGATGGGGCAGGAAGGGTTGTGGGTAAAAAGGGCCCAGGTGCTTTGTAAATGCCTTCTAGGCATCTGCTGGGCCACATGCCCTAGTGACACCAGCCTGAGTTGGCCAGGTGGTCCGAGCCACCCCTTCCCCAGCTTCATGGCTGGGAAGGTGGTCCTGGGATGCTCCAGCTGGAGTGGCGGAGCCTTGATCTGGCCCTGAGTGTCCCACAGCCTGGGCTCCTGCCTCCCTCTCCACCTTGGTCTGTCTGGTTAATGATTACTGCAGGTGGGCAGGAGAGCAGGGACAGGGAGGCCCGCCCTCCCAGCTCCTTAACCCCTGATTGCACCCGAGGTATGTCAGTAGCCTGGGTGTTCCCTGCTTTAATGTGGTGATCCTGCTCAGGGGCACGTGGTGTGGAGGAGTGGAGGCAGGGGCTTAGAGTCACTGAAGCAGCCTTGGGTGCTGAGTCCTGGGGACAGGCTTGGGGCCCGTGGGTTATAGGTGAAATGTGAGCTACAGTACAATATTAGGCCCCTGTGTTTGGCGCCAGCCGAGTGAGCAGACCCTACAATAATACACCAGGCAAGCAAGCCCCTTTAGCACCAAAAAGCCCTTGCGCTCCTCCTCCTCTCCTGGGCACAGACCCTGCAGAGGGGCCCCAGGGGAGAGGTGGTGTAATGGCTAGGGCTTTGGGGCAGCTGAACTTGGCTTCCAGTCCCAACTCTCCAGGCTATGTGACCTTGGGCAAATCTTTTCCCATTTCCTCATCTGAAACATGGGAATGTTAATCCCCTGCTTTGCAGGTGTCAGTGAGCCAAGGTGTAGGAAGTATTTAGTTTATTATTAATACCTGGAGAATGGTATCAATTATTATATTACTGTTATAGTTTTTGTTATTAGGAAAAAGTGAAAGTTGACTCCAAATCTTGGGTAGCCAGGGCAACAGTGGCCTGTGGAATGAGCTGGAAGATTTAGGGAGAGAAAGGGGCATGGGGAGATCCCAGGAACATGTATGAAGAAGGCATGTATGAAAGGGCAGGAAGGATGGAGGGAATGAGAATCTGGGAGTTCTCCCCATCCTCCCAGGCCCACCCTTGTCTTCCCATCCTCCATTCCTTCCTAGGCTGGGTCCTGAGGCTGGTGCAGGCCCGAGAGAGGGGAGAAGGGAGAATCATTTATTTTGATAACATTAGGGCATTTTTCCCACTGGCAGCTGCTATTTCGAGAACCCAGAGAGCTGGGGCTATGGTTAAATTAGGTAATGTTGCTCCAGCAGGAATGTGTGAATCAGTCAGGCCAAGGCTGCAGGGAGAGGACAGTTAGTTCACTCCATATAAAATTAAACTGCAATTTGGAAAAAAGCAGCTCAGGGCCGCTTTATACGGTGATGGAGGGGGAGGCCGCTGGAGCCGCTGCTGTGGGTGTGGAGGTGAGGACCCAAGGCTGGGCGGGCTTAGGCTCAGTGGCGCCACTAGGGTTGGTGTCACCCAGGGCAGCAACTCATGGTATCACCCTCTCCCCACACGGACCTCCTCCTATACCAGACCATATAGAATCCTTGGTAATGTTTTTTGTACTGTTGGTTGTAAATCTTAATTCCCGCATGTCACTCCTTCTTTTCCTTTAATTACTACTTCATTCTCAAAAAAGTTATTGATATAAGTTCACAAATACTAATTACCACAGTATTATAGCTAAAACACCAGAAAATTTGATGAAATCAGCAACTATCAAAACGCTGGCAGCAACAAAAACAGCAGCACGTTCTTGTGGCATGCAGATGGAACCATGTGATTTGAAGCGTCATTGTAATTGGGTAATAATAACAGCTCTCACTGGAGGACATTAGAAGGTTCAAAAAATAAATTAATATAGAGTTTTAGCCTTGTAGGTATATTGATACATGAAAGCTCAGCTTACAAAAATATTTTTGTTGTTATAACTAACTACAAGGTTATTTTTATAGGAAATAATAAATTTCTCCTGAAACACTGCACACAAATTTTATGGACAGTCATTTTGGTGTCACCCCCCTCTGTCAGTGTCACCCAGTTCAGTTCACATCCCCCACAACCTCCTAGTGACACCGCTGCTTTTGCACCCCTACCCCTGCGGTGAGCCTGAGCTGGTGCTTGGGGGCCTGGCTCGCCTACCAAGGGACCAGTGATAGGCTGAGGGGCAGGCTGGTGTGTCCTCAGCTCCATACCTCTGGTTGCTCCTGGAGACGGGTCGGACTAGGGTGGCATGATGCATGGGAAGGCTGAATCAGCAGACTTGGCCTTGAATCCTGCCTCTGCCTCACTTGTGTGCTTGAGCAGGTCACTCAACCTCACTGGACCTCAGTATTATCAGCAGTAAAATGGGGATGATAGTTCCAATCCCCTAGAATTAAATCCCTTTACAGATTAAATCACAAGAAGGAAAAGCATAACTAACTTCTACTGAAGGAGCCCTGGTGGCACAGTGGTTGGTGGTTCGAACCTACCAGTGGCTCTGCGGGAGAAAAGACCTGGCGATCTGCTCCCGTAAAGATTACTGCCTTGGAAACCCTATGAGGCAGTTCTACTCTGTCATATAGGGTCACTATGGGTCCGAATCGACTCCATGGCAAATAGCAACAACCATTATTGAGGGCGTACTATGTGCAAGCCACTGTTCTAATCCCTTTATGTCCTCAAATTCAAAGGGTGAGCTGTTTACCAGCAACTTGAGCATCACCTGGGCGCTTTTAGAAATGCAGAGTCTCAGACCCTACCCACACTTGATGAATTAGAATCTACCTGTTAAGATCCCCACATTTGTGTGCTTTACATACATTGTCTCATTTCATCTTGAAAATATCCTATGATCTAGGTATTATTATTATCCTCATTTGACAGTTGTAAAAACTGAGAGATGACCACTGTAGAAGCTCCATCAATGCTCATTCTTGTCCCAAATTCTTCCCCTTCCTCCCTCTTTTTGTCTGGGTTGGAGTTGGAAAGAGAGACAGGGTGTGGAAGCCCCTGGCAGAATGGAAAAAGTCAAGACTTTTTGCTTTCCATTCACCATGAGATTAGCATAGCTGGTTGGAGGTTGGTTCCCCAAAGTCATTCTGCAAATACCTCCTGAGTCCTTTCTCGTCCCGTCCTTGGAGAAATAGGGGAGCAGGAAAGGGATCGTCTGCTGATGGGGCCTGTGATACAGGCAGAGGCTGCTGCCCTGAAGGTCAGTGGTGGGAGGAGGAGGCCAGCAGGGAGGGGGTATCAGAGCAGGTGCCGCCCAGCCAGCCCTCTTCAGCCCCTGGGCTTAGTGAAGGTCACCCTGCCCGTCACTGGGACAGCGTCACTGGGACATCCAGGACTGAGTCAATCTATTAACATATTCAAGGAACACCTACTACATGCCCAGCCCTGGGGAAGTATCCTAAATTTCTCCCAATTCTCTAGGCTCCCCATTATAAAGAGAAAAAACTATCTACAGTTTATTTATTACTTAACCATGTGCCAGATACTGTGCTAAGAACTTTACTTGCATTGTCTCTTTTATCTATTTGATTTCACAGTCATTTTTCTCCTCTATAAAATGGGATATTGTTGTTATTTGCCATCCAGTCGATTCTGACTCATAGCGACCCCATGTGTGCAGAGTACAACTGCTCTGTAGGGTTTTCAAGGCCTTGACCTTTCAGAAGATTGCCAGGCCTGTCTTCCAAGGCTCCTTTGGGTGGGTTCCAACTGCTAACCTTTCGGCTAGTAGTCAAGCACTTAATACCTACTCCTAGGGTCATTATAAGGATAACTTAGTATTTACAAGTGTCTGGCAGATAGTAAAAACCAAACCAAACCAGTTGTCATTTTGTTGAATTCCAACTCATGGTGGCTGCACGTGTGTCAGAGTAGAACTGTGTTCCATAGAATTTTCAGCAGCCGATTTTTTCCAAAGTAGATCCCTAAACTTTTCTTCCTAGGCACCTCTGGGTGGACTCGAACCTCCAGCCTTTTGGTTAGCAGCTAAGCACATTAACCATTTGAACCACCCAGGGACTCTAGCACATGGGAAGTGTTTATTACTAAATATAATAAATATAAATAATCTCCCATCAAGGCAGGTACTATTATTGCCTCCATTTTACAGATGTACAAATTGAGTTCCAAAGCAGGGAAGGGACTCACCTGCCAGGATCACAAGAGATTGGGGTATAGCTATAAGAACTTGGGTCCTCCGTCTTCTAAGTCACTATAAAAAAACCAAAACCAAACCCATTGCCAACAAGTCAATTCCAACTCATAGCAACCCTATAGGACAGTAGAACTGCCCCATAGGGTTTCCAAGCCTATAAATCTTTATGGAAGCAGACTGCCACATCTTTCTTCCACAGAGCGGCTGGTGAGATCAAACCACCAATCCTTTTGGTTAGCAGTCTGGCACTTTAACCACTGTGCCACTAGGGCTCTAAGCCGCTATAAGTCAATTCAATTCACTATAATTCAATTGATTATTATCCATTAGGTGCTAGACATTGGGAGGAACCCAAAGGTTAAAATATGTATAATAAAAAGGTTTAAAAAGAAACCAAAACAACCAAACTGATGTCTGCCTATCCCCAAGGAGCTTTGGTTCCAGCAGGAGAACAGAGACATTTACTCAAGTGACTATAATTAAAGCTGAATCTCTAGGGCTCTAAGAGGTAGACATTAAGTCCTCTAGATGTGTGGGGGAGAAAGATGTCTTTGTGGGGGAATCCAGGAAGATTTCAGAGTAGAGATGGTGATTGAGCTGGACTTTGAAGGATGGATTAGTAGATTAGAGAAGGAGGCATGGGAACAGCATTCCAGGAGGAGGGAATAGCATGCGTGAAGGCCTAGAGGCAGGAAAATGTGCCCTGTGTTCCTCTGGAGGGGTGCTGTCCAGTTGTCAGGAGTCTTGAGGGACAGTGTGGAAGTCTGTGGTGATGAGGTGGGGAAGACCAGGCCCAGCCTTCTTGCCATTAAAGATTCTCAGTGTTCTCAAAGACTTGGCTCCAAACCAGCTGGGATTGTTGATTGGATTATTCCATCATCATTCTGCCCTTTCTTCATGTCAGGAAATCAAAAGACTTATAAATTGTCTGTCAGAGCTTCTGGTCAGCATGTGGTAGCTGGTGTAGCTGACAGAATTTGGGCCAAAGGCAAAAAGGCTTGATGTCTTGATTAACTGGGCAGCCTTACTGCCCATGTATGTACAATTTCTGTTGATCTTTTTCAGCATTGACAATTACTCTGGATGGGGAGCAAAGCAGAGGGACCAAGCTTGGCTTCCAGGTATGCCTGTGCGGCTTACCAGCTATGTGGCCTTGGACGAGCCTCAGTTTCCTCCTTTGTTCTCCTCCAGGCTTGGCTTAAGGATCAGCGATGGTGTAATCTGTACTGTCTAATATGGTAGCCGCTAGCCACATGTGACTGTTTACATTTAAAATTTAATGCATTAAAATTAAGTTACAATTTTTTAAATTAAGAATTCAGTTTCCCAGTTGCACTAGCCATGTTTCAAGCGCTCACTAGCTATGTCCGGCTCGTGGCTATCATATTGGAAAGGGCAGATATAGAACATTTGCGTCATTGCTGAAAGTTCTGTTGGGCGGTGCTTGTGTATATATAGTATTGGATGCACAGTGCTTGGCTCAGGAGTTGCTGTTGTCATTATTCCTCATTCCCTGTTCCACTGGGCTGGGGAGGACTGAGAGACCCCCTGGCCTTGATGGAGGAAGACAGAATTGCACCTCTTGCTCTCCTGTTTTCTCGTCAGGAGCTGCGGAGAGGTCGTCTCACTGTCCCTCCCCTGGAAAAACCGAACCAGACCTGGTGCCATCGAGTCAATTCCAACTCATGGCAACCCCATGTGTTATAGAGTAGAATGGCTCCATGGGTTTTCTTGGCTGTAATCTTTACAGAAAGCCAGGCCTTTCTTCCACAGTGCTGCTGGGTGGGTTCAAACCACTAACCTTTATGTTAGTAGTCGAGCACAAATTATCTGTACTGCACAGGGACCTTCCCTCCCCTGATGCTATCCAAATGTTAAAAAATCCATCACTTTGCTTTATTCAGCCCATCCTTCCTCCCTTAATTTTCCCACCCAGTCTCCTGAGTCTGTGTCTGCTTATCTCACCTTCAGCTGCTGGCATCTGGACTTTCCATGTTCAGCCTCTACAAGTCCTACTGCCCATTCCTGGGGGGTGGGGGTGTGGGAGGAGGCCTCACTGGCAGTCCTCAGTGCCTAACTCCCAGCGGAGGTGCCGACTGCCGGGCCCCTCTCAGCAGGGCAGAGATGGTTTGTTGTGACGGGGGCAGTGGGCAGGCTGCCCACTCCAACACACCCGTATCTGGGCGCCAAGCATGCTGTTTGCACTTGGCCTGGGCCTTAGGGGCTGGCCCAGTGCCCACGAGGGCTGGCCTGCTCTGGCACCCCTGGGAACAAAGGCCAGTCATGGGCCTCTGCCTGCTTGAGGACAGAGGGAGCTGTTCCTGGGCTGGGTTCTGGGTCCTGGGGTTGGGGACACGGCAGACACCTGGAGCTGAGTGCAGGGCAGATCCCCTGGCTGTGTCTGGGCCCTGGGTCTGAGCGGGGACAAGGCTCAGGCAGGCCTAGGGAGAACTCTTAGGGGCCAGGCAGGGGGGTGGTTCAGGTTGGTTGAGTCTGCACCCAGCATTCACACCTGTCAGGAGGAGGAGCCACATGGGGAAGGGGTGGGGAGGAGCTTGGGGTCTGAGACAACTGAGAAGCTCAAGGTCACCTCCCAGAATTACACTGTCCCCTCTCCCTTCTTTTGGCTTCCTCCCTCATCAACAGGGCAGTGGATGGAGCAGGCTGTCCCATTAGCAGATGAGGACACTGAGACCCAGAGAGGAGATATAACATGTCCACGATCACACAGCCAGTCTGTGGAGGAATCAGAGCTCTGACTCAAACGCCTTATGTGTTTTCTCCTACTTTGCCCCCTCCCCATGGGGGCTCTAAGGAGAGTAGCCTCTGGACACTGTGCTGAGGAGGATTGGAATCCTGGCCCTACTACTTCCTTCTTCTGTGTTGTGGCCTTAGGCAAGCCTTGACACCTCTGTGAGCCTCAGGTTCCTCATCTGGGGAATGGGGATAATTATACCTAGCTCTGAGGCAGTTGGGAGGGTTAGATAACTCCCCTCTTTGCTGCTGCCTGAATATTCCAAGAATACTGCCTCAGAGGCCTTTACAGTTATTGTTCTCTGTGCCTGGAGTGCCTGTGACTTACTCCCTCACTTCCTTCATAGCAATTGACCCCATGTGGGTCCGAGTAGAACTGTGCTGCATAGGGTTTTCAATGACTGACTTTTCAGAAGATCACCAGGTCTTTCTTCCAAGGCGCCTCTGGGTGGACTCGAATCTCCAACCTTTCGGTTAGCAGCCGAGCGCATAACTGTTTGCACCATCCAGGGACTCCTACCTCCTTTGTACCTGCTAAATGTCACCTTCCCTAACCACCCTGTGTAAATAGCAATTCCCCACTCACTCATCTTCCTCACCCTGCTATATTTTTCTTTTTAGCACTGTCATCCTTTGGCGTATATTTGTTTGTGTATTAGCTTATGGTCTGTCCGGCTTCAACTAAAACGTCAGCTCCATAGTATATGCTCACATACGCTTATTTGTTTTTTTCCCTTCTCCTTCTCGATATTTCCCAATACCTAATAGCCCTTACAGCGTGCCAGGCCCTGTGCTAAGCAACTCACAGTGTGGCTCCATGGATCTCACAGGGACCCCATGTGTGGGGCTCGCTGTCACCTCGATACCAGAGTTGGAGGGTGGGAGGTGCTGTAGTGACTTGCCCAAGGCCACCCAACCAGAAGTGGCAGAGCCGGGCTCCCAGCCAGGGCCAGTCCTACCCCAGAACTCACTGTGCTGCCTCCTACATTGGTAACGGGATCAGAGCCTTCACTCAGATTTGGGGCTCAGAATCCATGTTTGACAGGATTGACTCAATCGGATTTAGGGGTGGCTTTCAATCTTTTCAGGATCCACCCCTCTAGCCCTCTCTACCTCCTATCATTGGTCAGTTATGGCTACGCCCACTGCCCTGAAATGGCAGGTATCCTCTGGCTGGAGAGACCCAGAGCCCAACCCAAGGCCCCAGAGGTTGAGCCCACATCCCCTGCTATCCCTGGGCTATCTGGGGCAGGTGGACAGGATGTTCCCTCAGGCAGCAGACATTCCTGGTTGGAGGTGACAGGCAGCAGGGAGATTTACCATTTCCGGTAACCCGAGTCCCTTGGAGGTTGCCTTCTCCCTGCCAAGGACACGCACCCCTCCCTTGCCACCCCTTCCTGCCATTTCCTTGGCTGGGCTTTGTCTACCTGGGGCTTGGGGACTTGTCTAGGGCAGGAGGGATGAGCTCTAAGCCCCAGAGGCTGAGACGGGGGTCTCAGGCCCTGATCATCCCCCAACAAAGACTCAGGTTAATGTCACCCTCCCAGAGTCCTCATCTGTGTGACCACTTACCCTGGCCTTGGGGAGTCCCTGTCCCCAAGGAAGGGAAGGCAGAGACATTGTGGAAGTTGAAAGACCCTGTGTTAGGAGACCTGGGTTCTGAGCCAGCCGCCACCACCACTTTCTTAGAACTGCCGCATTACCGAGAAATACTGTATGCCTGGCATTGTTCTAAGCATTCCATGTACGTTATCTCATTTATCCTCTGACATCTCTGTATGTGGGGCTAGTAATAGCCCCGTTATGCGTGTGAGGAAAATAAGGCTCAAAGGGTAAAGTCGCCCAGTGGCCAGTAAGTGTCAGAGATGAGATTTGAACAGTAGTTGGTCCCCCTTGAAGTTCTTAACTCTGCTGTGGGCCACCTCGGTTTCCCCTTGTTATGTGAGGGCATTGGGCCAGGTGTCGAGCCTCATGTTGAGCCTAGGATCTAGGAATCTATTGGCGCTTTTTACATGCTGGTCTCTCTTAAGCCTTACCTAGTCTTGAGAGGGTGGAGCAGGAATTATTCTCCAGGTGTGGGGGTGGGTCATGGGGGCGTTCTGGAGAGCTCACTGTCTTGGAATGTGTAAAGGAATAGATGTGGGAGGAAGGAAGGGAAGAAGTGACACTTCTTCTTGGTAAGTGCCCGACACTGGGCTTAATTCTTAGATTGTCCTGTTGAATCTTCATAGCAGGTTTGTGAAGTGGCAGTTTTGATTCCTGTTGTACAAAGGAGGAAACAAGCTCAGAGAGGTTAAGTGACTTACTTAGGGCCACACAGCTAGAAGTTGCCAGGCTAGGGCTCCAACCCTGGTCTGACTGGCCCCAAAGCCATGTCCTGTTACCCATGATCCTGCCACACACACACAGAAAATGGATTGTGATGCTTAGTGCCCAGTCGGCTCCCAATGGTGGGGGTGGTGTGTGGCCAACACATATTTCCTAGGATGGCCTTGATTTATTAATAAAATAGTCTATCTTCCCAACAAACTATTGCCATGCCCCAGAAATCTGAATACCACTGCAGCTAAGCTACATCTCCCAGGCTGCCTCTGGCATCTGGAAGTGGCCCAAAAATCCTTTGTTGAACTGTTTCTTGATTTTTGCTTTGGAAAATATGGTCAGTGGTAATTATGGGCGTGCAAGAGTTCAGAGGAGATAGAGGGCCGCTCCTGTGGGCTGGAGCTGGCTGAAAAGGCTTGGCACAGAGCTAGGCCTGGAGCTGGGCCTACCAGGATCTGAGGGGGCTAAGAGGGGCCTGGGGCAGGGCCAGGTGAGGCTGAGTTCACAGCTTCCTAGGAAGGATCCCTGAAGGGCCTGCAACTGGGGCTATTCTCCAGGAAAGCCACAGACCTCTCCTAGGACACCATCCCACCCAGCCCTGCCCACCGCCTCCCTCCGGGGTCTCTGGGGCAGCCCAGGCTCCAGGCAAGCCATAGTCAGTCAGCTTGCTCTTTTCAGCCCACAGAGCTTTGCCAACTCTGTGGCTCCTTTACCCCTTCACCCCAACCCAGACTTCCCCAGGAACTGGTAAAGGGCTATGGGGTGGGGCAGCAAGGCCTGCATCCTGGCCAGTGTGCCCAGCAGGAACTGGGCACCCTGGGACTTGAGCAGTTGGCAGCATGAGGTCTGAGATGACCCCAGACGGCCTGTCCCTTCCCCCGTACCCTGCCTGCTTTGGGGCCTGAGGCCCTGTGGCCCTAGCAGCTGTCAGCAGGGAAGGGCGAGAGAAGAGGGCCAGAGGTGACTTCCCAGCCCACCCCTTTCTCCCCCTGCTTGGACCAGGCCCAAAACTCTCACTCGCCTCCCCTTGTCAGCAGCTGCTGAGCTTCATTCCAGAGCCAGCGCTGGGCCCCCTTTCTCCCTAGCACCTCTTCCCTTCAACCTTCATGGCCTCTGCCCGTGGGGAGGGATTGGGGCTAATATGGGAACATGATCACATCTCTTAGTTCCTTTGATCCTACTAACAACCCTGAGAAATAGGAAGCAGTTTTCCACAAAGGAAGAGAAAAACAGATTCAGAGAGGCCAAGTGACTTGCTGAAAGTTACACAGCTTCTTGGGGCTGAATTCAGGCTTCTGGCTCCCAGCTCAGTGTTCTTTCCACTGCCGTTCTTCTAGATGTGTTCATGCAGGATTATATAGGTATGGGGGTTCCTGGAGTCCCAGCTTGGCCACTTACTAGCTTTAGGATCTCAGGCAAGCTCCTTAACCACTTGGAACTTGCATCTTCTCACTTGTAAAATAGGATAATAATGGTACCCACCTCTTGGGATTGTTGAGCAAATTAAATGAGATAATCAATGTAAAGTACTTAGCATAAGGCCTGGCGTGTAAAGTGCTCAAAAATGAGAGCTGGCAATATTATCATTAAAGAGTATTAGCCACCTGTGCACCCAGCCCTGTGGGTGGTTCTATGGGGGTTACAGGCACACTCCACAAATATTCGTATCAGTCAACAAATATTCATCTAGCACCTACTGTGTGCCAGGTTCTGGGAAAAAAGCAGTGACAAAATTCCAGTCCAGCTTACATTGTACCCTACAGGGTGGCTGGGGAGACCCAACTTCATCTTTATCACGAAGTGCCCCATTTATGAGCCCGCTGCAGCCTCGGAAGCACTTTACCCACACTGGTTTTGCAGATGAGAAGAGGGGCCTGCAGAAGACAAGTAGCAGAGCAGGGCCAGGACTCAGCTCTTCTGATTCCCAGCGATTGTGTCTGAGTGATGTCCCTTTCTAGGGCCCCGCCTGGGGCCTCTTGGCATTCTCTCCTGCTATGGCTATTTTGGGTACTGGCTGTGTTCAGACTTGGGGAGGGATGGGTAATCCTGCGCAGACCGTGAATGCTGGGGTGAGGATGGTGAGGGTGCTCTCTGGACCCGCCATTCCAGCCCGCCTGGATCTTTGATCGCTTTAGCCTCTGCCCCTGGCTTCGGCCTTAGAGCGTCAAATGGTTTGTGCTCCCTTACTAACCTAAAGTTTGGCATTTCTCACCCACCCAGTGGCATCACAGATTCCAGCCAAGAAAACCACCATGGAACGGTTCTTCTTTGTAACACATGGGGTCACCGTGAGTCGGAGTCGTCCATGGCAATGGGTTAGGTTTTTTGGTTTTTTTTTTTTGATGTCTTAAGTAAGTGTGTCAGGCTGCTTAATGTAAGAGGCGGCCCCATGGCCTGAAGGCTTCCTGGAGGATTAGGGCTGTAAAAAACACCAAACCGGTCACCAGTTACTGTCAAGTCAATTCCGACTCATAGCAACCCTATAGGACAGAGTAGAACCACCCCACGGGGTTTCCAAGGCTGTAATCTTTACAAAAGCAAATTGCTGCATCTTTCTCCCCTGGAGCAACTGGTCAGTTCAAAGCACTGACCTTTCAGTTAGCAGCCCAGTGCTTCAACCACTGCGCCACCAGGGCTCCATGGAGGACGAGGCATTCATGCTGAATCACCCAGACTTCCTGGAGGAGTGGGTACTCATGAGAAATCCCTCAGGATCTCAAGAATTAGCTGGTGAGGTTGGGAAAATATGGGCTGCAGTTGCCGCCTGTCTGGGCAGCAACAATTTCAGGAAGGTGTTACCAAGGCCAAGGCCTCTTGCTCCCCAGGGATGAGCCCAGCCAGAGCTTTAAATATACCCATGCAGCCCAGAATAGCCCCCATTGTCTTTGCCTACAGCTGGGGGACCCGAAAGGAGCCAGCTTGGAGTGGAAGATCCTCAGGGAGGCTGCCTGTGGAGGTGGGAAGCAGGGAGGAGGTCTGGACACTTCCCTATATGGTGCGGGCAGTGTTTTCTACGAAGACTTTTCCGTCTGGCTCCTGCAGGAAGGCCCGCCTTGTAGGCAGGGCAGAGCAGCAGCCTGGGTCGTGCGTGAGCAGCGTGAGCAGCGTGAGCAGCCTGCGGCTGCCGGGGAGCCTGGTGGGCAGGGGACTTCTGGGAGAGTCGTGTGCCCAAGTGAAGTTGCCGCTTTATGCACCAGAATTGTGTGTGCATTGGCCCACCCAGGCCTCCACCTCTCCAGGGCCCCTGCCCGGGGCCTCCTGGCATCCTCTCCTGCTGTGTCTATTTTGGGCATTGGCTGTGTTCAGACTTGGGGAGGGATGGGTAGTCCTGCCCAGACCACGGATGCTGAGGTGAGGATGTTGAGGGAGCTTCTGGACCTGCCATTCCAGCCAGCCTAGTTCTTCGATCACTTTAGCCTCTGCCCATGGCTTCGGCCTCAGAGGGTCATGTCCAGTGGACACCAAGGGGACAGCAACCTCACTCACAAGGGCAGAAAAGCGCTCCAGAAAGACCTTGTCCCTTGGGACATCCCCTGCTCTTAGTATCAGGAATAGTTGTGCATCTTCTAAGCAACAGGTTTGTTATTACCTCATGGGACACGGAATCCAGGGACTGGTCAAGTTTCCTTCTTCCCATTGACCACGGAAAGCTCAGCACCAAATGAGTAGTCCCTTACTCCAGGCTCTGTCTGTCTGCCTACCCTAGTTTTTCTTATGTGTATTGAGTTTATTTTCTCTTACTGTGGTGTGTGCATCTTTGTAAGCCCCTTGAATTTTTTTGGAACAGGGTGGCAGTGGGAGGAATAAATAAATAAATGATGGTGATGATAATAATAACCCTTTATCGGGCAGTTCCCTGCACTCTGGCTCCTATGGCTTGGTTCTGGCCTGTAATTCCTTCCTCTAGCCCCACCCCCCTTGCTGGTGGGAGTCACAGCCTAGAATTTTAGAATCCTAACATTCCAGGGTTTTGATGTTCTGAACTGCGAAAGCCAGAGGGAACTTTTGGGATCATCTAAATTGATAGCTTTTAAGCTTATTATTAAGCAGTGAAACCTTTACTTCAATCCAAATATTACAGCAATAATCACAGCAAACACTTATAGAACATTTACCATGTGCTGGGTACTACTTGTTGCATTTTACGTTTTCATTTAACACAACAATCCTACAAGGTGAACATAAACCAAAAACCCAAACCCATTGCCACTGAGTTGATTCCAGCTCATAGCAACCCTGTAGGACAGAGTAGAACTGCCCCATAGGGTCTCCAAGGAGTGGCTGGTGGATTCGAATTGCCGACCTTTTGATTAGCAGCCAAACTCTTAACTACTGCGCTACCAGGGCTCCATGGTGGATATGATTACTATTAATTATCGTGCCCATTTATTAGAGGAAACTGAGGCATAGAGAAGTGAAATGACTTGCCCATGGCCTCACAGCTAGTAAGTAGCTGAACCAGACATATTAGGTAGGTCAGGATATAAAATGGAAAAAGATGGATTTTGTTTTGGTTGAAGCTAGTATTTGGGGGAGGTTCCCTGAACTCTACCTGTCCCCCAAACTCTCCCTATCTCCCTTTCTGCTTTACACACTCCCCAAAGTGACCCCTGAGGCAGCTGAGGACAGATGGAAACCACTTATCTAGGCCTATTTCATCATTTCAGAGAGCGGGGCCTGAGGCTCAGGGAGGGGGAGGGATTTGCCCAAGGGACTAGAGCTAGCTGGAAGTCCGTGACCCAAGCTGCTATCTGGACAAGCACCAGCTCCTGTGCTCTCACCGCCTCCTGTCAAGCCCCTATTCTCGGCACTCAGCAGCTGAACTCTCCCTTAGAACAGTCAGCTCCCGCCATTTCTGGAGGCAGCACCCTTAGACTTCTGGATGGTCCTAGGGGACTGGGAGTTACCAGGGACTGAACCACCCTCTCTGCCCCCACCTGAGAGGGGCAGACTGGTGGCCAGGGAAGAAAGAGGTGGGTCCTGGAGGGGTTTTTCAAATAACAGGGTCTCAGAGCAGAGGTGGCCTCTCTGAGGAGAGAACATACCCCTCCCGCCGCCAACTAGCCTGTCACCAGGCCTGATTTTCCTCCGTCAGCACTTCACTGCAGTAGGCCTCGTGGCTCTTCTGTCTTCAGGAGCCCACCCTTCAGGACCCCTGGGGGAGGTGGTCACATCTTATATCTGAAGCCTATTTAGGGAGAACGAGTTGGCAGCCTAGGAGCCCTGGTGGCGCAACAGTTAAGCACCTGGCAGCCTGCCCCCATAAAGATTAAAGCCTAGAAAACCCTATGGAGCAGTTCTGTCACATGGGGTTGCTACGAGTAGAAAATCGACTCGAAGACACCTAACAACAGCCTTTGGCAGCTAGTTGAGGGAAAGGCAGTACATTTCGGATGAGTGTTCCCAAAATGTATTCTGTCCTGTGAGCTCTGCATTAAAGAAAGGGCTCCAAGTTAAGCAAGTTTGAGAAATGCTAAATAATTGTGTCCCTCCTCCCCCATGATGGTGTTCAAGTCATTTCAGGCTTAGAGAACCAGCTTGGCTTTGTTTAACGAGCTTTTTCCAGATGTGTTTGTCTGCAGGACTCTCCCCCCACATACCTATTCCTGTCCCCAGAATCAATATGTCCAGAGTGGATATTAGCCATGAGGAAAGAGGATGGTGTCACTTCAAAAGGAAGGGGGCCTTCCTCTCATTTCCAGCTGTGTTGCCCACAGGCCTGTCTTCTTCCATGGGCTCGGCCCTGCCTACCCCCTCCTCCCCTTCCGGGAAGCAGATGAGGAAAGTCCTAGGGGGCGATGGAGTTGAGGGGAGTTGGCTGCCTTGGCCACAGCTGTTGGGCTGCCATTCCAGCCTGTTTTTTCCTGTTGCCGATGCCCACGGGAGCAGGCGCTGAGCGGGTCACCGAGGCCTGGCTGCCTTGCACAAGGCCCTGGAGCTGGAGCTTCAGCCCCTGCATGTCACTGAGCCCCCGCCCGCCACCTGGGATGCTGGTTCTGGGCAGCGGGACAGGTCCTCTCCTCAGTGACCATTGGCAGCTTCTTGTCCCTCTAGAGATGGACCTTCTGGCAAGAAAGCCACAGGAGTCAGGGGCCAAAGAGATGGCCGGCGGCATGGGGGTAGACATGGGGTAGTACAGAGTTCTGGTTTGGAACTGGGGATCTTGGGTTCAAGTCCTGGCTCTTCCAACCGCCAACTGTGGGCAAGTCACCTATCAGAGCCTCAGTTTCCTCGTTTGTAAACCTCATTCATTCATTAACAGATACTGCTGAGAGTCTACTATGTGCCAGGTGCTCTTAGATGGTAGGCATACAGCTGTGAGCAAAATGGACAGAGTCACTGCCTTTGTGGAGCTTGTGTACTAGTGGGGGAGATAGATAATAGACAGATGTTGTTGTTGGGTGCCGTTGAGTCAATTTTGACTCATAGTGACCCCATGTGACAGAGTAGAACTGCCGCACAGGGTATTCTTGACTGTAATCTTTACGGAAACAGATCGCCAAGTCTTTCTCCTGCGGAGCCACTGGGTGGGTTCAAACTGCCAGCCTTTCAGTTAGCAACCGAGTGCTTAATTGTTTGTACCACCAGGGCTGCTTATAGACAGATAAACATGTAAATATTTGAACATGTCAGGTGGTGAGGTGCTATGAAAAACAATGAAACAGGCTAAGGGGTAGAGAATGACAAAGAGCTATAATAGATTGTGGACATGGGACATGATCAGGATAGGCCCTGCAAAGGTGACATTTGAGCAGAAGCCAGAGGAAGTGAAGGAGTGAGCCATCGAATATCTGGGGCCAGTGTCCCAGGCAGGGGACACAGCAAGTGCAAATGTACCGAAGTGGGAAGGGGTTTGGTGAGATGGAAGTGGCCAGCAAATAGGAAGTGGGGAGAGCGTGGTAGGAAATGAGGTTGCAGAGTGGGGTATCAGATCATGTAGAGTCTTGCCAGCCAGAATAAGGGCCTCTCTTGTAAACCTTGGGGGAGTCAAGAGCAAAGGAAGACCTCACCTAGCAGGTTCAGGAAGTGGTCATTGTTGTTAATGTTGTCCCATTTCAACAAAAATTTGTGGAACATTCTCTCCGTGCCCCCATGGGCCTGCACTGTGGTAGGGACTTCATTCATGAAATCTGGAGGGCTTGGGCAGACCAGACCAGGACGGCATGCCTTGAGGTCTGTTGCCCTGAAGCCAGACAGACACACCAGTGCTCTATGGCAGCAGGCCACCCCAGGAGCCAGAGAACTTGAGAACCAAGCCGGGCTACGGGCAGGAGGCAGGCACGTGAATGCCGCAGGCGCAGCTGGCACCGACAGTGCTTGGCGGATAATGTTCAACCCCTAGAGACCTTCTCACTGGGCGGCCCAGTCTAGAAGCAGCTCCTGCTTAGGCCACCCCCACCACCTCGGCCACACCTGGCACACGGGTGGGGCAGGGGCATTTCCCAGTGGCTTCCTGCTTCCTCCATCTAAGCCAGCAGGCAGCTCACTAAGCTCTAGGGGAGGCCTATTTTTGGGTATCTCTGAGGGCAAGAGGGGAGCGCTGGGGGTACTGAGGGAAGTTGAGCTCCGCCACTAGCATCATGTCAGCAGCACAGCCAAGGGGCCCAGAACTTTTAAGTGGAAAAGCCCACTAGATCTGCTCCCCCTTGATCCTCTGCCAGCTCGCACACCATGTCCCACTGCACCAAACTTCTTCCAGTCCCGTGAACATGCCAGGCCCTCCCCCACCTTGGGCCTTTGCATGTACCCTTCCTTCTGCCTGGCACACACTCATCCCCCTTCTCCCCCGTTTAGGGAATTCATCGTTCAGTCCCAGCTTAATGGTCACTTCCTCTGGGAAGCCTTCCCCAAACTCCCTAGCCCCTACTAAGTGAGGGGACCCTCCTCTGGGCTCCCTCAGCCTGCTGTCCTTCCTCTTCAGAGCTCTCCTACTCTGTTGTCATCACTTGCTTTAATGGTCTGTCTCCCCCAGGAGCACAGAGCTCCATGTCTATCTACTTCATCCTTTTATCCCCAGCATCCAGCATATAACATAGTTCCAAAACCAAATCAGTTGCCTTCAAGTTGGTTCCGACTCATGGCGACTCCATGTTTGCAGAGTAGAACTGTGCTCCGTGGGGTTTTCAGGGCTGTGACCTTTCGTAAGCAGATCATCTGGTCTTTCTTCCAAGGCACCTCTGGCTGGGTTCAAACTGCCAACTTTTTGGTTAGTGATCGAGCACTTAACCATTTGTGCCACCCAGGGCCTCCATAACATAGTAGGTGCTTAGTAAATAGAGGTTGAAGTAACTTGATTTGAACATCATAGGGCAGGTCTGATTGATTATCCCTTTTTCTTTTTTACTATTTGTTCTTAGCTTTAATATTATCTGTACTGCTACTTCTTGCAATGTAATATAACCCAAAATGAGGCCCTGAAGTTGTATCAAATGGGTAATTTCTTTTTTTTTTTTTAAGTCTAGGATTATCCTTTTACAGATGGGGGACGTAAGGCCCCATAGCTAGAAAGTGGCAGGGGGTGGGGGCTGGAGTCAGGGGTATCTGAGACCAGAGTCTGGCTCTCTCTCCGCTCCACCAGCTACATCTCTGTGAGACTCTGAGAGAAAGTGCTCTGGCTAGGCCCTGGACAGTAGCAGACCAGCTCAGGCACCGCCCCAGCTAAGTTACAGGGGCCTCCACAGCAGAGAGCAGAGGCTTGCCTGAGAAAGGCTGGACAGATTTGGTGTTCAGGAACGAGTTCACTGACAAGTGTCCTTAGCCACGCTTCCCAAAGCAGGTCACTCCCTCACTCCACTTGCCCCTCCCAACAGCCCAGGAAGGAGGCAAACAAGGTCAAAGCAGGATTTTCTGTTCCCATCTTATAACTGGGGAAACTGAGGCCCGGAGGGATTGTTATCCAAGGGCAGAAGGTGTTTTAACAGTGGGATTCAGGAATCATGTGATTTACCCTCTCTGTCCCTTGGGATGAGGTGTTATGGCACTTTCTAGCACTTTCTAGCTGTGTGGCCTTGGGCAAGTCCTTATTTACTCTTTCAGAACTTTGCTTTCTTTTTCGGTGACATGGGCTAATTCCTACCTCAGGATTGTTGGGAAAGTTTGTTCATTCAGTCTGTCAGTGAGTCACGAATATTTACTGAGCACCTACTATGTGCCAGGCACTCTTTTCAGTTTCAGAGATGCAGCAATGATCAAAACAGATGAAAATCACAGCACTCATGGTGGTTACCTTCACATAGACTGAGCTGGCCTGTATGGAAGCCTGGCACATAGTAGAGACTCATTAAAATTTGCTAAAAGGGGAGGTAGTTAAGGGGTTTGTCCAAGCCCACATGGTGAGATAGGGGCAGAGCTAGGACTAGAAAACTCCAGACGCCAGCTCCCTGCACCCTTGGTCTCAGCTGAAGACCCTGCCTGACCCGTCCCCAGTGCTCCCACTGGGCTCTGGATGGACCCACAGCCTTCCAGGTCCCAGTCCTTGTTTGAGCTTACAGAGAACAGGGACCAGAAGCAGGGGCCTGTTGGTGGCCTTGATTCAGAGCTAGCTGAGTAGGGGAGTGAGCCCAGCAAAAGGGGCACTGGTTTCAAAACCAACTCCTGTTGCTTTTGTTGTGTGACCTTGGGCAGGTGACTTTACCTCTCTGAGCCTAGTTTTCTTATCTGTACAGTGGAGGTGCTGCCAGTATTTACTTCGTGGGGTTTGAGTGAGATGATCCTGTCAAGATCTGAGCTCAGCACCTGGCACGTTGTAAGCACTTGGTGAATGTCAGCCCTGCTCCTTTCTTCGGGCTCACTGTTCTTCCTGGCTGACTGGCTGGCAAAGGTCCTGCCACCTCCAGGGCCTGAGTGTGGGAAGCTGGCAGCCTTCCCGAGTGGCACGGGCACCCAGGCATGCCAGAGAAGGCTGTGGCCACCTTCTTTCCGGCCCAGCGCCCCTCTCAAACTGCTAGGGGATTAAAGGCCTTTTGGCCTTTGTGTGGGGCTCACTCACCCTGGCAGTTTGCACAACAAACTGCTGCCCTGACAGATTCCTTTTCCTTTGCTGTCTGCTGCCTATGGACAGGGCACTGGGCGGCCTGGGGGTGGGGTAGGGGCACCTTGACCCTGGGTCTGGAGCTTGGGATGTAGCTCAGTTGTAGGGAGCAGCTCTTTTGGCAGTTGTCTGGAAGCCTGTAGTATGGCAGAGTGCGAGAGGCAACTTGTCTGGGTTCATGTCCCTCCTGGGGACTTGGAGGCCATGGGCCATGCATGTGCTGGTTCCTCTGCTGCGGGACTTGAGGCCAAGCCTGCTGAGAGACCAGTGGGGGAAGAGGCAGGTGGGCAGGCAGGGGCTCATGTGTCCACCCCCGTGCTGTCTCTGGATTTTGATGGAGTGAACTCACTCCAGCCCAGATGCCTGGAGTCTTGCCCTGGGCAGCTGCAGCCACCCTGGGGACTGTGAGGGGCTCAGACCTTCCTGTCCAGCTGCGGGGGCAGTGGGGGGCTCAGTCCCCAGCCCAGACCAAGGAGGGAGGGGACGGGCTGGCTGCCAAAGGCATGTGAAGAATGTCTCTGGTCCAAGCCGGAGTGGGGAACCTGCTGTCCTGGGGTCAGCCCCAGAGTCGGCCTCAAAGCAGGCAGATGACTTTAGCCTTGGAGTCAAACCTATTATCTGTCCCCAGCAAGTACCCCACCTCCTGCATGGTACTAGCGTTCATTGAGCACTTACTGTATACGAGGCACTGAATGCCTGACATGCTTGATCACATTTACACATTGACCCTCTCTGAGCCTCAGTTTGCTTGTCTGTAAAACAGAAATAATAATAATACACATTCATAGTCCATTAACCAAAACCCTGGGGGTCAGATGTGTTTTGGAAGTCAAAAGTTTTAAAATTTGAGAAGGGCGACATAGGGCATGTGCCAGCTGTGATGTGACACCCTCAGGGGAGTCCAGGAAAACACCCCGTAATAAAACGCATTAATATTTCTACAGCAAAATGTATGACTCTTTACCCTAAGTGGAGTGAATAAGGTATTAATAGCTTCATATCAGTTCAGGTCAGGACTTGGCACCAAATGAGCTTGCTACAAAAATATTTTTAAAAACACTTGTTTTTAGAACTCTCTGTTTTTCATTATTGCAGATAAAGGATAAACCCATTGCCGTGGATTCCAATTCACAGTGACCCTATTATAGGACAGACTAGAACTGCCCCATAGGGCTTCCAAGGAGCAGCTGGTGGATTTGAACTGCCGACCTTTTGGTTAGCAGCCAAACGCTTAACCCGTACACCATCAGAGCCTTGTAGTGCCAGCCCTTCCAGGGTGACTGTGAGGATTAAATGAGGTGGTCCAGGCACAGTGTTTAGGGCAGGATTGGGGCCATTCTTGCTGTCAGCTCTTCACTGTGCTGCCATGTTTCTATACCTTTGATTTTAGTAACGCCAGAAACTCTTATTACACACGCACATAACCTTTGCAAGGCCCACAATCCTCACTTAAAAAAAAAAACAAAAACCTTAAAAACCTCAAACCCTAGTATGATCTCACTTATATGAAATATCGAGAACAGGCAAGTGTATAGAAATGAAAGTTTATTAGTGGTTACCAGGGGCCGGGGTGAGGGAAGGGTAAGGAAGACACAATGCTTAGGGGACACTGAGCTTCTATTAAGATGGAAAAATTCAGGAACGTTATTAGGTAATGGTTGAACACTATGATGAACATAATGTTACTAAACTATACCTGTGAGAATTGTAGAAATGGCACATCTTTTTTTACCCATATATTTACCACAGTAAACAGCAAACAAAGCTCAAACCCTAGATTCTATACCCTTTATCTGTATCTGCACCTCCCCCTGTGCCCAAACTTTTTCTATGTCCTGTACCCCTCCCTTACAGCTTGAGCTGTCACCTCTGCTCCAGGTCCTTCCCAGCTGACCTTTGCTCCCTCTGCATCCCTACCTAGGCCAGGAGAGGAGGTTCAGCCCGTCTGTTGTCCCCAAGGACCTTTACAGAACCTGGACCTGGATCACCTTGTATGCCCCCATCCTCGCCACGGGGGCCTGAATACAACCAGCCGCAGGGAGTGTGTGCTCCCAGAAGTCCTTGCCTGTCCAGTGCTCCTCCTATCTGGACCCTGCCTGTGTTGAGGGAGAGCCTGCCCACTGGAGGCCACTGCCCGCCACCTAAACAATTGTTCCCAGCATGTTAGAACAGACCTCTGGCCTTGGCCTGGATGAGTCAGACATCCTCCCACCTTCCTCCACCAGGAACCTATGGGGTCTGGAAAATCCCCCTCTCTGCTTGGCTCCTTCCTTTCTGGCCCAGGTCTGCCCTCTGGACCCCTCCTGTGCAGCCCCGCCATCCGGCTCCAGTGCCTGCCTGGAGCACTGGGTTCCTCTGGGAGGAAACCAGGCTCCCTCACAGCCGGAGACAGACTGGAAAGCAGGAAGCCTGGGTTCTGTTTCTGCCTTCTGCCTTTCTTGGGACCTCAGGCACACCCTGCATGGGTCTAAGCCTCTGCTAGCTTGGGCATCCTGTGGGGCATACTCGTAACTGGTCAATATGGGGATGGGGACCAGCCAACCCTGGGCTTCCTGGCACTACCCCTCTGCTTAGGCCTCATGGCCAACCCGGAGGCCCAGCCCAGCCCCTCCCCCTTCCCTGGTGACTGGAGGGCTGTGGGTGGGAAGCCAGGAGGTCCCAGTCAGCCCTATCTCCGCCATCTACTCACCTGTGATCTTGGGCAAGTCACTTCTCCCAGGGTCTCTGATCCCTCTTCTGTAAAAGAGGGCAATTAACTCTTGCCCAACTACCTCAGAGGGTCATTGTCAGGGTCAAATAACACTGAGGCTGAGGAAATGCTTTGTAAACTGTGAAGTACAGTGTGGCTGAGAGTCTCTGTGGGAGTGACTGTCAGTGACCGCAGTTCTGGCTCATTCCACAGCACTGGTTACAGAGGCTATATAGCACAGTAGTAAGAGCTTAGACTTTGGAACCAGGCCACCAGGATTCAAATCCCAGCCCTAGCACATGCTGATATCTTCAAGTAGGTTATCCGGCTCTCTCTGCTCCATTTCCCCATCTTTACAATAGGACGGTTAATAGTGCCACCGGGTTTAGCACCTCTGAAAATACATAAAACAGTGCCTGGTGCATAGTAAGTGCTCAGTAAACATTAGTTCTTATTATTCCCCAAGCAGATCTTGGACTTTCCAGATATGAATCCAAGTCCCCTTCTATGGTCAAGTCTCAGGCTCCTTCTAGCTCTTTCCAGAAGCTTCTTTCCTGTCTGGCTCCATCTTCCCTCCCAAATGTGAAATACAGCTGCTGGAATCTTTTGAGCTTCAGCTTTTTACAAATGAAGGCTCTGCTCTTGCTGACTTGTCCGCTGCTGCAGGCCTTGACCTGACCCCGGAGCCTTGGACCATGGGGAAGGGGCTGCAAGCAACGGCAGGCTGGCATATGGAAGGGTCCTATTCCTGGGACCCCTAGGGGGGTGGGAGAGGCTTCTGGCCAGGCCCCGATATGCTTGAATTCTCTTTCCCCTCTTTCTGCAGATGTGTGTTCCTGATGATTTTTCAAGTTGAATCTCAGTTAGCTATTTCCTGTCCAGTCCCAAGCCCGTTGCCCCCCTCCCTGTCTCCGGCTCCTCTTTCCTGGGGAGAAGCTCTGGACCTCGCTCACTGCACCAGGGTTTTCCTTCCCAGACAGCAGTGTCTAGGGGGTGCCAGGAATCTCTGTGCCCCATGCATGCCCTCCACAGCCTTGCTTCCACTGGGGATTGGGGGAGGGGGATAGTAGCGACAGAGAGAGTTTTCCCCGGATGGAGAGGATCCAAGCCTATCCCTGCCTAGACCACTTCCTCTGCCTAGGGTCAGTGCCCCTGCACCAGCCCTAGCCTCATACTCCCCCTGGGTCAATCAGGGCCTGCCCAGGACCCACCCCCACACCCAGTGGGAACATTGCCCTCTATGCCACCGCAGGGAAGGAAGCAGAGCCTCTGGTGAGGGGCTGGTCCTGTGGTTCTTAACCAGTGGCTGTCAGAATATCCTGTGCATGTACAACTATGGCCTTCCCACCAGGGGTGGGGAGAGCCTGACTCGGTGGCTCTGAGAACGGGCCCAGTAATCTGTATTTCCAGCCAGCTTCTGGAGGTTCGAAAGCACACTCCTTGATGCAAACCTCCAGAAGTCCACAGGCCACTCAGGTCAGGAATAGGCACTTGTTCAGAGGTGGGAGAGGAGAAGGAACAGGAGGAGGGGTTTGCCTGTAGATTGCGGCGGGGAAGGGAGTTAGGCCATAGCAGAGAATAAGATGTGGGCAGCACAACCTTACAAATAGGGGTGGTAGCACTGCAAACACAAAGATGACCAAATGACACCCAGACCCTCCTCAGGGAGCCCACAGCCTGGGAAGGGAGATGCATGCAGTGAGGGTGTGGAGGTGAGTGGTACCTCCAAAGCAAGTCATGTTCAGGAAGCAGCTAGAAGCAACAGGCAACAACATTTTTGTTCATTCATTCAAGCATTTAGTGAACATGAGGTGCTGAGAAGGTAGAGATGCATTTTTCACAGTCCCTGCCTTCAAGGTGCTTCCATCCCAGTGAGGGTCCAGATAATTACAAGGTGAGCCCAGAACTCAGCCTAGAGGTGGAGGTGTCTGTGAAGAGCAAGACCAGGACAAGGTTTCCCAGAGGAGATTTTCTTGTTAGTCATCCTTGTGAGATACAAATTACATATAGTAAAATGCACCCATTTGAAGTGTACATTTCAGTGATGAGATGAGATATATATACCTGGGGAACCCAACCCCAATCAAGATATACAACATTTCCATCACCCTAAAAGGTTTTCTTGTGCCTCATGCCAGCCAACCCCACCCCACACCAGGTCCCAGGCAACTCCTGATCTTTTTGTCACTGTAGATTAGATTTCTTCCCCCCGGGAGTTTCACACCACCACGCGTCTGTCAGCTTGTCCTACTGTGGTGGCTTGTGGGTTACTGTGATACTAGAAGCTTTGCCGCCATATTTCAAATACCAGTGGGGTCACCCATGGTGGAGAGGTTTCAGTGGAGCTTCCAGACTAAGACAGACTAGGAAGAAGGACCTGGTAGTCTACTTCTGAAAAAATTGGCCAGTGAAAACCTTACAGATTGCAGTGGAACATGGTCTAATACAGTGCCAGAAGATGAGCCCCTCAGGTTGGAAGGCACCCAAAATATGACTAGGTAAGAGCTGCCTCTTCAAAGTAGAGTTGACCTTAAGGATGTGGGTGGAGTAAAGCTTTCGGGACCTTCATTTGCTGATGAGGTACAACTCAGAATGAGAAGAAACAGCTGCAGACATCCATTAGTTACTGTCGTGGATTGAGTTGTGTCCCCTAAAAATATTTGTCAGCTTGGCTGGGTCATGATTCCCAGTATTGTATGATTGCGTTATGTGATTTCCTTATGTGTTGTAAACTCTATCACTATGATGAGATTATATGTGATCTCCTTATGTGTTGTAAATTCTATCACTGTGATGAGGTTATACTGATGAAGTTGACAAGATTAGCATCTTAATGCAATCTCTTTTGAGATATGAAAGAGAGAAGCGAGCAGAGACACATAGAAACCTCACACCACCAAGAAAGCAGTGCTGGGAGCGGAGCATGGCCTTTGGACCTGAGGTTCCTGCGCTGAGATGTTCCCAGACCAAAGGAAGACTGATACATCACAAGGACCTTCCTCCAGAGATGACAGTGAGAGAAAGCTTTTTCCTAGAGCTGACGCCCTGAATTTGGACTTGTAGCCTACTGGACTGTGAGAGAATAAACTTCCCTTTGCTAAAGCCATCCACTTGTGGTATTTCTGTTAGAGCAGCACTAGATGACTAGGACAATTACCAACTTCTACTGTCTGAAATTGATCAAACATGCAATTAAGATGCATTGATAATTACTGGTGATTGGAATGCGAAAGTTGGAAATAAAGAAAAAGGATCGGTAGTTGCAAAATATGGCCTTGGTGATAGAAACAACGCCGGAGATCACATGATAGAATTTTACAAGACCAACGACTTCTTCATTGCAAATACCTTTTTTCAACAATATAAACGGCGACTATACAGGTGGACCTCACTGGATGGAATACACAGGAATCAAATCGACTACATCTGTGGAAATGATGGAAAAGCTCAGTTGGCCAGGGGCCAACTTTGGAACAGACCATCAGTTGCTCATATGCAAGTTCAAGATGAAGCTGAAGATAATTAAAACAAGTCCATGAGAGCCAAAGTATGACCTTGAATATATCCCACCTGAGTTTGGAGACCATCTCAAGAATAGATTCATGCATTGAACACTAATGACCGAAGACTAGACAAGTTGTGGGATGACATCAAGGACATCATACATGAAGAAAGCAACAGGTAATTAAAAAGATAGGAAAGAAAGACCAAAATGGATGTCAGAAGAGACTCTGAAACTTGCTCTTGAATGTAGAATAGCTAAAGCAAATAGAAGAAATAATGAAGTAGAAGAGCTGAACAGAAGATTTCAAAGGGCGGCTCGAGAAAACAAAGTTAAGTATTATAATGAAATGGGCATAGAGCTGGAGTTAGAAGACCAAAAGGGAAGAGCACACTCGGCATTTCTCAAGCCGAAAGAACTGAAAAAAACATTCAAGCCTCGAGTTGCGATATTGAAGGATTCTATGGGCAAAAAATTGAACAACACAGGAAGCATCAAAAGAAGATGGAAGGAATATACAGAGTCACTGTACCAAAAATTGGTCAGCATTCAACCATTTCAGAAGGTGGCATATGATCAAGAACTGATAGTACTGAAGGAAGAAGTCCAAGCCGCACTGAAGGCATTGGCGAAAAACAAGGCTGCGGGAATTGATGGAATACCAAATGAGATGTTTCAACAAACAGATGCTGCACTAGAGGCACTAGTTGTCTATGCCCAGAAATTTGGAAGACAGCTACTTGGCCAACCGACTGGAAAAGATCCATATTTGTGTCCATTCCAAAGAAAGGTGATCCAACAGAATGCGGAAATTATCGAACAATATCATTAATATCACACGCAAGTAAAATTATGCTGAAGATCATTCAAAAACGTTTGCAGCAGTACATTGACAGAGAACTGTCAGAAAGTCAAGCCAGGTTCAGAAGAGGACGTGGAACCAGGGATATCATTGCTGATGTCAGGTGGATCGTGGCTGAAAGTAGAGAATGCCAGCGAGATATTTACCTGTGTTTTATTGTCTATGCAAAGGCATTCAATTGTGTGGATCATAGCAAATTATGGATAACATTGCAGAGAATGGGAATTCCAAAACACTTAATTGTGCTCATGCAGAACCTGTACATAGACCAAGAGGCAGGCGTTCAGACATAACAAGGAGATTCTGCATGGTTTAAAGTCAGGAAAGGTGTGCATCAGGGTTGTATCTTTTCACCATGCTTATTCAGTCTGTATGCTAAGCAAATAATTCAAGAAACTGGACTATATGAAGAAGTATGTGGCATCAGGATTGGAGGAAGACTCATCAAAAACCTGCGTTATGCAGATGACACAACCTTGCTTGCTGAAAGTGAAGAGGACTTAAAGCACTTACTGATGAAGGTCAAAGACCACAGCCTTCAGTATGGATTACAGCTCAACATAAAGAAAACAAAAATCCTCACAACTGGACCAATAAGCAACATGATAAATGAAGAAACGATTGAAGTTGTCAAGGATGTCCTTTTTCTTGGATCCACAATCAATGCCCATGGAAGCAACAGTCAGGAAATCAAACGACATATTGCATTGGGCACATCTGCTGCGAAAGACCTCTTTAACATGTTGAAAAGCAAAGGTGTCACCTTGCAGACTAAGGTGCACCTGACCCAAGCCATGGTATTTTCAGTTGCCTCATATGCATGTGAAAACTGGACAATGAATGAGGAAAACTAAAGAAGAATCGATGCCTTTGAATTATGGTGCTGGCGAAGAATATTGAATATACCATGCACTGCCAGAAAAACTAATAAGTCTGTCTTGGAAGAAGTATAGCCAGAGTGCTCCTTGGAAGTGAGGATGGCAAAACTTCATCTCACATACTTTAGACATGTTGTCAGGAGGGACCAGTCCCTGGAGAAGGACATCATGTTTGGGAGGGTAAGAGGTCAGCGAAAAAAGAGGAAGACCCTCAACGAGATGGATTAACACAGTGGCTCCAACAATGGGCTCAAGCATAGCAACGATTGTGAGGATGGTGCAGGACTGGGCAGTGTTTTGTTCTGTTGTACATTGGATCGGTATGAGTCAGAAGTGTGTCTGGCTTCTTTCACTTAGCATGATGTGTTTGGGATTCACCTGTGTTGCTGTGCCTATCAGTGATATGTTCCTTTTTACTACTGAGTAGTTAGAGGAGGTGATACTTAGGCTGAATGTTGGAGGATGAATAGGAGTGAGCCAGATAACCAAAGAGAGGAAGGGCATTCCAGCAGAGGGAACAGCATGAGTAAAAGCACAGAGGGCCAGGGACAGGGACTGTGGGGAGTTGGAGGTGGTGGTGGCTTGTTGACTCTATGTTTTTTTTTCCTCCCTCTCGAGCCTCTCTCCTGCTGCCCGCACCCTGTCTAGCCAGTGAGGGCTGGGTTTGGTTTTCATACTCAAGACCATTTCCTTCTGGCCAGATAGGCCAAGACCAGAACAGGGCCTGAGGCTCTCATACCAGGTCACTGGGTTGAGTGTATGTACTGGGACCACGGTGAATCCGTGCATGCTTGTGGGCTCTGGGGTTCCCTTGGGCTCTGCTGGGTTTGTTTTCCTCTAAGTTACCAGGTAAAACTCCTTAGGAAACATCTTGAGCTTGTCTAAGGGGAAAGATGCATTGCCCATTCCCACAGCTGGGAAAGACAAGTATAGTGGCAGCTGGGGCCTTGTGCTGGGGCTTTTTCCTTGGGAGCCTGCAGGGGCAGGGCCAGGAGCCTGAGGTGACACTTGCTCTGGGATTCAGCGTTAGCGTGAGGTCACGTGTTGACACCATACCTGTCCTGCCCCCACTTAGCCCAGCTGCTGTGCTCCACCCCCCTCCTGGGGGTGAGCCTGTCATTGTGGTGACAAGTGCCAGAGCTAATTCTCCAACTGGGCTGGAGTGTGTCCCCTGAGGCCTAGAGGTTTGGAGGCCTGAACTGAAGTAGAAGGAGGTGGCCCAAGTGGTGGGGGAGGAGCTGCTGGTAGAGGCAACAACTTTCACCCACTCATCCTCAATTCTGTGTCCCACATCCACACTGACTCTGGGCACCCCTCCACTCACATATCCCCCATCTTTGCTGGCCCAGGCCACCCCTTTACCCACCTGTGTCATCCTGACCACTACTCATGTCTCAGATGTCCCTTGTCTTCTCCAAAGGAAGAGGAGCCATCACTTCCAAAAGTGATTTTAATTTTATCGTGTGCTTTGTTTGAGGACGCATTCAAACTCGGTGAATTTGTAGGGCTGGGCTCTGAGGCCTCCAGGGGCTAATGGGATTTGGGGAAACTGAGTCAAGAACCATGGTTCGGTCCTGACTTGGCTCTCTTCGCCAAACTAAGTCCAACTTAGGCACTAGGGGCTTTGGGGTACGACTCTGGGTTGCCCTTGAAGGGAGGGGAGGGTCCTGGGGCTTGGCGGGAGGTGGAGGGCTTGACTCAGTCTGCTGCCTGACCTCCCGCAGGTGACCCATGGGCTGAGGGCCTATGATGGCTTGTCTGTACCTGAGGACGCAGAGAGTGTCACGGCAGGCCGGGGTGGCTGGAGCTATTCGGACCTTTCTGACGACGAGGACTTGCTGGCTGACAGTGCTTCCGGAGGTGAGGTTTCCAGGGGCTGGGAGTGGAGGGCTGAGGGGTGGGGTTGTGTTATTCCCTGGAGTGCAGACTGGTGCTTAGAGGGACACACTGAAGCTTGCTCAAGGTGGCCCCTTGCTATGGGCTAAGAGCTGTGCATGTCCTCACCCCTGGTCCCAGTGACCCTGGCGTCCTTGCCTTATAACCTGTGTGACCCTGGGCCAGTGATTGCACTCTGCCGCTGCAGCCTCCTTCTCATAGCACAGAACTCTCAGGACTGGCCCAGGAAGGTTGTTGGCGGTACATAGTACAGGATGATGGCTCCACCAGTCTTCTCTGCCTGAAGGACCCTGTGTGGTGCAAATGGTTTGCCCTGGACTACTAACCTAAAGGTTGGCAGTTCGAACCCACCCAGTGGCACCGTTGAACAAAGGCCTGACTATCTGCTTCTGTAAAGGTTACAGCCAAGAAAACCCTATGGAGCAGTTCTACTCTGTAACACATTGGGTCATCATGAGTCAGAATCAGTTCAACAGTAATAGGGTGTTTTTTTGGTTCTACTCTGCTTCCATAAGGAACCATGGTGGCACAGTGGTTAAGCGCTTAGCTGCTAACCGAAATGTCAGTGATTCAAACCCACCAGCCCTGAGAGAGAAAGATATGGCAGCCTGCTCCCTTAAAGATTACAGCCTTGGAAACTCTTATGAGGCAGTTCTACTCTGTCCTGTAGCGTGGCTGTGAGTCGAAATCAACTGGACGGCAGAGGGTTTGGTTTTGGTTTACTCTGCCTCCTCCTTGTCCTCGCCTTGAGGCCTGACCTGACCCCTTCACTGCAGTCATCCAGATAGATAATTGTGTCCCTGGAGTTTGGGTCCTTGGTCCACACTGTCTCTGATGGAGGGCTTCAAGCTGATTTTTACAGGCCAGCCCTCCCCGGGCATGGGGGAAGGTAACATACTGTGGATTCATTACCCTTCCCCACTATGTGCCAGGTGCCTAGAACTGTGCCTGACATCCAGTAGGTGCTCAACAAATATTGTTGTTGCTGAATATGTCTCCTCTCTTTTGCTTGCAGATGACCTAGGCAGTGGGGACATCGGCAGTGGGGACTTCCAGATGGGTAAGTTGCTGAGGCTCCCCCTTCACCCCATAAAGCCCCAGCAGGTCTCCCAGCCACGGAAGCCCCATCGCCTGGGCTGAGGGCCTCAGAGACTCCTGGGGCCTGCCCTGGAGGGCAAGCTCCATGGGGTGTTCTCTGACTTGCTGAGTGACAGCTGTGTGGAACCAGTGGCAGGTCCCTACAACATTGGGGATGGCCAGGCTTCTGCACTTGCCTTTGCCACAGGCCCAGGGCAGGGGCCAGGAAATGCCCAGTTCTGATGGGGACTGAAAGCCAGCTGGCCAGCATTCAGAGCTAAAATTCTCACCTCCCAGGGCAGCTCAGTTGTGAAATCCTTCCCCAGAGCCCTCCTTGGGGGTGGCTGCTATAGAGCTGGGGGCACCAGGGCAAGGGTGGGAAGAACAGAGGGGCTGTGTGGAATAGGGGGTTCGGGCAGGCTGACAGAGTGGAATCAGCCCCACCCGGACTTGGAAGGGACTCCTGCCTGATAATGGGTCATCTGCTGAGAGGCCAAGAGTTCTGAGTTGAAGGATGACAGCTGGGCTTTGTGGCAGGAAGGGAGTCAGGTGCCCTCTCTGCTGGCACCTGAACTGTGCAGCCAGCACCGGGATGGGGCTTTAGTCCCTGCTTCCTCTCACCCTGCAATCTAGGGTAGAGAAGAAACTACCCCGTGGCAAGGCCCAGCAGCTCCATATGGTTCCTGCTGCTCTCTGTGGGAGCCAGCGCCTGGGGCACTGAGTCATCAAGGTCAAGGATGGAGGAGGGATCAGCTCAGACTGACCATTGGGCAGCCTCACTCCATCCAGTGCTGCTCAAACTGCAGGTCTTGGGCGAGTCTGGCCTGGGCCTTTCTAGGGTTGAGGGTCACCCCCCTTCAGCTGGCATATCAGGGGTATCCAAATGGCAGCTAGTGGCATCCCAGCTTGGCCAGTGCAGACAGGAGGGTTAGGACCTGGGTGGCCTGGTCCTGACTTTGACCTCCCAGCACCTGGGACTGGGACTCTGCCTGAAGCTTCTCCACATGCAGTCTCTGCAGGGCTACAGGATGCCTGAGAGATCGGGGAGGGGTACAGGAGTGGGAGCATCCCAACAGCCCCTACAACCACCCTGCTCCCCAGAATGGCCTCTGCCGACAGCCCCATGCACTCACGCCACTCCCCAGAGTGGCCTCTGCCGACGGCCCTATGTACTCACCCCACACCCCAGAGTGGCCTCTGGCAGTGTTTGCCAGGAGCTGCCTGTTGCCAAGACATGCCTGCCTGCTGAGGCCACAGTCCTCTGGGAAACATCTGTGACCCCTGCATGGGGCTCTTGCTCTAAGCAGTCCCTGCCACCCACCTCCCCTCCCTGAGAAGCAGTTGTGAGGGCAGGAGAGGCCAGAGGTGGGGGAAGGAGTGGGGCTGGGGAGTAGCAGCTGAGGAGGGCCCAACACCTTTCCTTGTGAGTGGGGGCCCATCTGTGGGAGGAGGTGGGGCCTAGACTCTCCAGGCTCAAACCCTGGTACCGCCCACTGCCCTTGGGGGTGGGTCCAGGGCTGGATTGAATCTCAGCTGGAGGCAGCAGGTGTGTCTCCTGGATTCCCAGAGTCTCAGAGTGCCTGCTTCAGCCTGGCCCAAGGACGGTGCCCTCCAAGCAAGGCCACTCTGCCTATGACGGGGCCATGCCCGGGCCGTGCCCCTCACCTCAGACCCCAGAGTCTAGCCTCTGAGATTACTCTCCTCTCTCTTCCTTCCCCACTGTCTTCCTGCAGGCAGGGCTCTGGCTGGCCTAGCCCTGCCACAGCCCCTGTCCCCAGCCCCACCTGTGTGCCAGTACCCTCCCTGACAGCCTCTGGCTCTGCCTGCCCTCCTTGGGACCCCTTCCCACCTCCCCTCACCCAGTTTTTTTTCACCTTCTGACCTGTCTCTTTTTCCCACTTTTGTCTGTCCTGCTGTGACATCTGTCTCCATCTCCACCCCTGCCCCGAGCTATCTCTGTCCTCTTGGTGTCTCTGTTTCTGTTTGGCTCTCCGTCTCTGCCTCCATCTCTGCCCCTTATCCCTCCCTCCTCTCTGCCTTTGTCTCACCTTTTCTCTCTCCGCCTTTCTGTGGGTTTCTGTATCTGTCTCTCTGTGTCCCTCATTTCTACCCTCCCTCCCTCTGTCTCTGTTTCTTCCTCCGTCTCTCTCCGTCTCCATGTCTCTGTCTCTGATTCTCTCTGTCTCCCTCTGTCTCTCTCCTTCTCCATGTCTCTGTCTCTGATTCTGTCTGTCTCCCTCCGTCTCTCTCCGTCTCCATGTCTCCGTCTCTGATTCTGTCTGTCTCCCTCCGTCTCTCTCCGTCTCCATGTCTCTGTCTCTGATTCTGTCTCCCTCCGTCTCTCTCTGTCTCCATGTCTCTGTCTCTGATTCTCTCTGTCTCCCTCCGACTCTCTCCATCTCCATGTCTCTGTCTCTGATTCTCTCTGTCTCCCTCCGTCTCTCTCCGTCTCCATGTCTGTCTCTGATTCTGTCTCCCTCCGTCTCTCTCTGTCTCCATGTCTCTGTCTCTGATTCTCTCTGTCTCCCTCCGACTCTCTCCGTCTCCATGTCTCTGTCTCTGATTCTCTCTGTCTCCCTCCGTCTCTCTCCATCTCCATGTCTCTGTCTCTGATTCTGTCTCCCTCTCTCTGCCTTATTCTCTCTGTCTCCCTCCCTATGCCTAATTCCGTCTCCTTGCCCGCCTGTCTTGCTCTGTGCTGCTCCCTCTGCAGGCTCTGGGCCGTCCCTGGGCCGCCCTCCTGTGGCTGGCATGATGGTCTCCAAGCCTGATGAGGAGGCCCCTCTCAGTAAGTGACCGAGGCCCACCCTGGCCCGCTGGGGGCCTCCATCTCCCTCTGCCTCCCTCCCACCCTCTCGCGCAGTTCTTCCTTCTCTCTCCTTCCTCCCTATTCTCTCCTTCAACCTCAGAGACACCGCCCTGCAGAGTCCAGCCACTGCCCCTCCCCAGCTGGTCCCCTCTCTTTCCCCTACCCAGCACACAGCTAGGCCCCCTCTGGGCCCAGGGATCTAAACCCAGTGGACTGGGACCCTGGGCTCCTCCCCACTGGGGTGCTAGCTGGGCAGGGATGGGCACAGCAGCCCCCTAGGAAGCAAGACTGTAGAGTCTGGAGGCACCTTATATCTACCTCAGGACAGGCTGACCCTGGGCCTGTTCAAGGGGCCTAGAGGGACCCAGGGCTGGAATTCAGGGGCCTGGGTGTGAGGAGCTCTTTTGAGCAGGGAGTGGGCAGTGGGAGTTGGTGGAGCAGCATGTCCCTGGGCTAGGGGTAGTCAACTGTATACCCCACCACCACCCTGGGTGCAGGGCAGCTGTGGCCCCCCACCCCCCAGCTTCTGGCTCTAAGTGAGCTCTCCTGATGGGGTCATAACAAGGGCCTGGTGGGAGAAGGCGGGTAGGACAGATACCCAGAGAGCACCCTCGACTCACTCCCTCACAGCCACCCTGGTCCCCTTAGCCCTAGGGGGCTGGCTTCTGGAGTGGATTCTTGGAGCAGGCATAGCCTCACCTTCTGCCCCAACCCTCGGGCACCCGTCATAGGAGGCAGCACAGGATAAAGGAGACAGGGTGCTTGCCCTGACCTGCCCCTGGGCTGGGAGAAGGAAGGGGGTGGGGTCCTGCTAGAGGGTCCGTGCCCTTCCCAAGCCCTAGTAGAAAGGGGCTTTGTGGAGCCCAGACCCCTCCCCCTGGGAGCGGGCACATTCCTGGGCAGAGGCCCGGCCTCCTTGTCCATGCAGGCCATGGGGCTGAGGCCAGGGGCCGGGGTGGGTGACTGTCAATGGGCCTCTGTGCTGGCTCACAAGGGGCCTCTGTGGCCAAGCTCACGGCCCCCACACTCAGGCCTGCAGAGCCCCGCCCACCCGGGCACCCAGGAGCCCACGCCAGCATGGTCCCTGTGGATCAGAGCAGGCAGCATGCCTCAAAAGCACCTCTGCTGCCACCTGGGAAAGTAGGAGTCCACTCCTCCATGCTGCATGGCCTGCCCCATCCTGATCCTGCAGGGCTTTCTTCCGCTGAGCCTCACAGGGAAAGGGTCCTGGCTCTGCTGGGGAGGGGGGCAGGTGCATGCCGATGGGCCTGATGGACAGAAAGTGGAGTGGAAGGAGGACAGGCCCGGGGGTCAGGCACACCTGATGTTTCTCCCTGCTGTGGTCATCTGTCACCTCTTTGAGCCCAGTACTGCCTCAGGGATTTTGCACTTGCCGTTCCACTGCCTGGAATGCTCTTCTCCCAGAAACCTTTGTGTGGCATGGCTCACGCTCTTCCTTCAAACATGCACTTCACAGGGAGGCCTTCCCTGGCCACCCTGTAGAAAACAGCAGCCCACCCCACCCAGCATGCCCTCCTTGGCTTTTTTTCCATAGTGCCATATAGTCCTTGCTCATTTGTTTTATTTTCTTCCTCCCCCACTAGAAGGTGATCCCCACGGGGACTGTGACTTTCATTTGTTTAATTCCCTGCTGTACCCCTGCCCCTGGAACACTGCCTAGCATATAGTAGGTCCTCACTATAGATTTGTGAAAGGAATGAATGCCTCTCTTGATGGGAGGAAATAAAACCAGACCCGTTCCTTATGTGTGTCACAAAGACCAGGTAATAATAATAGCAAATCCATGTAGCCCCTACTATGCGCCAGGCACTGTTCTAAGCACTTTACATTTATTAGCCTATTTAATCCTCACAACAGCGTCTGGGATAGGTGCTGTTATTATCCTCATTTTACAGTTGAGGAAAGGGAGACTCAGAGAGGTTAAGTAACTTGCCCAAGGGCTATTCGTGGCAATTTTGCTCCAGAGTCTGGGCTTTTAACCACTAAGCTGTGCCGCCACTCATGTAATAATAGCTCATATTATTTTGTACCGACTATGTGTCAGGCTTGGAGCCCTGGTGGCTCGGTACTTAAGAGTTCTCTGCTAACCAAAAGGTCAGCAGTTCGAATCCACCAGCTGCCCCTTGAAAACCCTATGGGGGTAGTTCTCCTCTGTCCTATAGGGTCACTATGAGTTGGAATCCACTTGATGGCAATGAGTTTGGTTTTTTTTTTTTTTTAATGTGTCAGGCTCAGTTGTAAGAACTTTGTACTATATTAAATACATTTGTAACTCATATTAACTTATTTATAACTCATACCTTAATTCATAAATATTATGAGATTTAATGCGTTAAAAATATCTTGCACATAATAGGTGCTCAAGAAACGATTCTGTGTGTGCGTACACACCAGTCTGTGTACTTCATAACTGTATGGTATAAATTGATTTGGCTATAATTTATTCAGCACATACTATGTGCCAGCTTCTGTTCTAAGTGCTTTATTGTTGTTGTGTGCCATCGAGTCAATTCTGACTCATAGCAACCCTATATGACAGAGTAGAACTGCCCCGTAGGGTTTCCTAGGCTGTAATCTTTATGACAATAGATTGCCAGGTCCTTTCTCCAGCAGGGCCACTAGTGGGTTTGAACGACTGACCTTTCGGTTAGCAGCCGAGCGTTTAACCAGTGCATCACCACAGCTCCTTATATGTAAGCACTTTATGTATATTATATATCTAAAAACATATACATGTACATATATACACACACACTCATCTGCAACTGCTATTAATTCATTTATAACTTGTATATGAACTCATGACCTTTATGAGATTTAATGTATATGAAATGTCTTGTATGTAGTAGATGCCTAAGAAACGATTGTTGTATGTGTGTGTTCACACCAGTCTGGTGTGATTTCATTCAGCCATCACTTATTAAGCACCTAGTATGTGCCAGGAATGGAGTCCTGGTGGCGTAGTGGTTAAGCGCTTATCTGATAACCAAAAGGTTAGCAGTTCTAATCCACCAGCTGCCTCTTGGAAACCCTATGGGGCAGTTTTACTCTGTTCTCTAGGGTCACTGTGAGTCAGAATTGACTCGATGGCAACAGGCGTGGTTTTGTTTGGGTTTTTTTTTTTTCCTTGTATTATGTGCCAGGAGGAGCCCTAGTGGCGCAGTGGTTAAGCACTCGGCTGCTAACCGAAAGGTCGACAGTTCAAATACACCAGCCGCTCCTTGGAAACCCTGTGGGGCAGTTCTGCTGTGTCCTATAGGGTTGCTATGAGTCGGAGTCAACTCGACGGCAATGGTTATATGCCAGGCACGACACAGGCACTGGGGATAGAGGGGGAATGAGGTCCAAGGTGCCCACCCTCATCAAGCTTACAGTCTGGTGGTGGAGACTGACCAAAAACAAGCAAAAAAGGCAACAGCTTCTGATTCTCTAGTTCTTTGTGCACAGGAAGATGACTCACAGAAGCCCAGTGGGTAAATACAGTTAATATCCCCATTTTACTCAAGGGAAAACAGAGGCTCCAGGAGGTGGAGTCAGCTGCCTGAGGCGTGGCTGACCTCAGAACCCTTGAATTTTCCCATGATGCTCCATGGCCCAAGTATAACCAGACAGAATCAATGTAGTGGAAGGTGCGCTAATGGCTGTGGGAGCCCATAGGAGGGCTGGGCTGGAAGAAGGCAGTTCAGGCAGTCTTCTTAGAGGAGGTGATGGCTGAGCTGAGCCCAAGGGATGAGTAGGAGCTGGCCAGGAAGAATGGGAAGCATATCCCAGGCACACAGGAGTAGTCCCCATGCCAGGGCAGCCTCCTCTAAAGACCGCCCCTGCCTGCCCAGCCTTCCTCTGAGCCACTGGGGTCTCTTTCTGCGCTATCACCTTGTTTCTGGATCAGGACATTTTCCCTGTTGGTGGAAGCCCCTCATTCAAGGGCAGGGCCTTGGCACTGACGCCGAGCAGACCTTCCAGACCCACAGTGGCAGGTGCTCACCATGGACAGTGTGGGGCCTGGCTGTGAACACACAGATATCAGCCTGTGCAGAGACCTCAGAGACCATCCCGCCATCCCCACCTATTGGTCCAGCTGCCTGAGGCCATCAGCTGCCAGGCTGGGCCCCTCACGGTGACACCTCGTTTCCGCAGTTTATTTCCGGGCTCTGGTCAATTTCACTCACTCCTTCGACTACAGCCCCCAGCTGGAGGATGCGGGCTCCGAGGAGTTCCGAGAGGTGTCTGAGGCTGTAGTAGACACGGTGAGATGAAGGGGCCTTGGGGAGCTCCCTGGGTGTGGCAGGGCAGGACTGGGGCTGGGGTGACGGGGTCTGGAGGCTGATGGTGCTGTGTGCTGCCGTTTCCCTCCCCAGCTGGAGTCAGAGTACTTGAAGATCCCTGGAGACCAGGTTGTCAGTGTGGTGTTCATCAAGTGAGAAGGGTCCCCGTGGGGCTGGTGGGTCCTGGGGGGCAGCCTGCAGGGGAGCGGCGCTCACACTAGCAGGGGAGAGGCTTAATGTGATGAATCTCTATTGGTGGGAATTCAGGAATCCGTAGGGGGTAATTTGGACCTTAAATTACCCTGCTTAGGGTACAGGCCACCCAGAAACAGGGAGGTGTCAGGAGCTCAGGGATGAGCATGGGACAGGGACTACTGGAGTTTCTGAGACCTCAGGCATCTTCTCACCTTCTCCCCTGCCCTGTCCCCATTCCTAGGGACCTGGATGGCTGGGTCTTTGTGGAGCTGGATGTGGGCTCGGAAGGGAATGCAGATGGGGCCCAGATTCAAGACGTGCTGCACTCGGTCATCTCCAGCGGCTCCATTGCCTCCTACATCACCTCTCCCCAGGGCTTCCAGTTCCGACGCCTGGGCACAGGTGAGCCTATCCTTGAGTCACCTCCTCCAGTTCTTGGACTCATGTGGGCCTCCTTTCAGTGTCCCAACCATGAGCTCTCCTAGTGTAGGCTTGCACACCACCAGGGACAGAGAGCTCACTACTTCCAGAGTTTCCCCCGTCAATCTTTTTGCAACCTTGGCTTGGGTAGAGCATGGTCTCTTTCCTCTGATACGTACACATTAGACCCAGATTCTGCCCAGTAGGTATATAGCCCTGTATACATTAAGAAAAAAACCTGTTACCGTCAAGTCAATTCCTACTCATAGTTGGACCCTATGGGACAGAGTAGAACTGCCCCGTAGAGTTTCCAAGGAGTGTCTAGTGGATTCGAACTGCCGACCTTTCGGTTAGCAGCCGTAGCACTTAACCACTATGCCACCAGGGTTTCCCTCTATACATTATGAACAGATAATTGTTCCTGTCTTCGTATGGCACTTTTGGGCCCAAAACACATTTATATTAAATAATAACCAGCTGTTGTTGATTGAGCATGGACTATATGCTAGGTGCTGTGCTAAGGCCCTTATATCCAGCCTCCCATTTAGTCTTCACAACAATTCCTTTGAAGTAGATATTATTGTTGTTAAGTGTTGTTGAGCTGATTTTCGACTCATAGCGACCCCATGTGACAGAGTAGAACTGCCCCATGGGATTTTCTAGGCTGTAATCTTTACAGGAACAGATTGCCAGATCTTGTCTCCTATGTAGCCACTGGGTGGATTCGAACCACCAATCTTTCAGTTAGCAGCTGAGCACTTAACCAGTGTGCCACCAGGACTCCTTGAAGTAGATATTATTCCTCCCATTTTACAGATAAGGGAATTGAGGCTTAGAAAGGAAAGGTGGCTGGTCCAAATCCACATAAGCAGATATTGGAAAAGCCACAATTTAAACCAAACCTGGAGTCTGTGCCAGCCCTGCCAGACCTGCGAGGAAAGCAGGGCTGATCAGCCCACACTTTACAGATGAAAAACTGAGGCTTAGAGAGAATAGGAAGCTAGTCCAAGGTCCCACAGCTGTTAGGTGCAGAGATTGGCCTTTGTACTCTTGGCTGGCCCAGGTTTTTTTTTCATTGCGCCTCTCTTCCGGTTTCTGACACCCTGAGTCTTTTCTTCTCTAGTCCTAACAGTCCCAGTTCCCCTAACTGTTTCTCACAGGCTGTAGTTCTCAGCCCTGTCCCCATCCCAATCCCCTCTCTCTGGGAAGGCCTCAACATGTCACTGTCCGTGACTCAGTGGAACCCAGAACTGAACAAACTCCATCCCTATCTCATGGTGTAGCCTCCTCAGAAAAAAATATTGAAACCATCACCTCCCTTGTTCTGCGCACTAAACCTCAGTTAATCTAACCAAAGATCAAGTTTGCTCCTTTGGCATCGCCAGGGCCACTTCTAAAGGCTGCTGGGGGTCCAGCCCCCTCTTCCCCCACTTTTTCATGAGTCTTCTTGAGTAAGAGAGATCCCCCAAGAGGGATGAGTCTGACCCAGACCTGTAGCCCACAGCTCCCAGATCCCAAGTGGGCAGCTGCTGACCACACCTTCCTTTCCAGCACAGACACCCCCACCCCCCCAGGCCGCTGTGGCGGCTGCAGTGACACCAGGTGAGAGTGTAAACCTGGCCCAGACCAGACCCAGCTGGGGAACTAGAGAAGTTAATGGCTGGAGGGGAAAGAAGGTTGAGGGCAAGATGGCTGGGCACAGCCCACAGGCCGCCCCTTCTCCCTTTCTCGCTGGGCCAGGATGTGGCCTGCATGTGTGTGGTGTGGTTGCATGTGTGTGGCATGTTCACTGTGTATGGGGTCTCCGTAAGGGATGGGTGAGGCCACTGCCCTGTGTCCGTGACCCATGTGTGCTGTGGATGTATCTCTACCATGTGCTCCTTGCTCTTGCTGTGTCTGCCGGAAACTAAGTGACCTGGCACAGGGCACCACTGCCTGCTCCAGACATGCGGTGCCCTTGCCCTCCCTCTGCCCTTCCCCAAGCTCCCACCTGCCACCTCTGACTCCCTCCAACTCCTACAGTGCCCCAGTCTACCAGGGCCTGCACTGAGACTGAGTTTGCCTGCCATAGCCACAATGAGTGTGTGGCCCTGGAGTATCGCTGTGACCGGCGGCCTGACTGCAGGGATATGTCTGATGAGCTCAACTGTGGTGAGGGGCTGCCTGGGGACACAAGTGGCCTGCAGGCTCCAGGGGAGGGTCAGGGGTATGCCTGAGTCTCAGAGTCAGTCTGGGGGCTGCGAGGGCTGGGTGCAGGAGAGGGGCCTTGGGAAGATGGGCAGAGGGACATGGGAAAGATGATAATAGGGTCAGGGCTGGGGGCACTGGATGAGGTGGGGAGTGGTCTTGGGGGTATAGGGAAGGCCTGGGAAGTGTGGAGGGCTAGGGGCGAGGAGCTGCCCCCTCCTGCCAGCTCAAAGCAGATTCTGTCCACAGAGGAGCTGGTTCCGAGCTCTGTGCTACCCGCTCTGGTGGAGACACCACCTCTGCCACCCAAGCCTGAGGCAGCCATTGTACAGCAGCTACCAGACAGCCCCGCTCTCTGGCCTCTGCTCCCTGATCAAGGCAAACCTGTGCCCTGTGGGCCTCATGAGGCCACATGCCACAGTGGGCACTGCATCCCCAAAGACTACCTCTGTGATGGGCAGGAGGACTGCAAGGATGGCAGCGATGAGCTGGACTGTGGTAAAGACTGGGCAGGTGGAGGTGGGGATTCCGGGGATGGAGGGAGCCAGACAGGGAAGGCACTAGCTGAACCCTGCTGGTCCACCCAGGCCCCACGCCACCCTGTGAGCCCAACGAGTTCCCCTGTGGAAACGGGCACTGTGCCTTCAAGCTGTGGCGCTGTGATGGTGACTTTGACTGCGAGGACCGCACCGATGAAGCCAACTGTCGTGAGTGCCGAGGGGCCTGCCCAGGCCTAGCTTGCCCCTGCCCTGTCCCTTCTCAGGCAGGTTTGTTTGCTTTCCCTGCATGAGTGGTGAAGGCCCTGCAGACAGACTTTAAGGTGTCTCTCTCTCTGACCTGTGCAGTGAGGGCTGTCGGTTCTCAGCTGGCCCTTGTAGCAAGCAGTGTGGCTTGACTGCTTGTAGCTAATGCCTCTTTATTTATTTTCTTCATTTTCATTACCATTACTTTTCTTTTTGGTCGTGATGCTTGTGTGTGGGTTAGATGAAAGGCCAAGATGGCCTGATATGCTGGAGTCCTTGGTGAGAGGCTCCTTGATGTATGTGTCAGCCAAAGCCTTACCCTTATGGGTCTACAGAGTTCTCATCTAGAATTGGCTCTGAGTTATTTGTTCATCCATATGCCTAGGTCTGCATCTACCCATCCAGTCATTCATCACTCTGACATCCTGCCTCCCTCACATTTATCTAGCCATCCAACCCATCATCCATCTGTTTACTCATCCATCTACCCAATATCCTACTTTCTTCCATCTTTCTGTTTGTCCAGTCATACATTCCTCCATCCATTGTCCATTTGCCAATTATTCGTCCATCCATCCAACATCTTCCCTTCCTCTCATCCTTCGATCCGCCCGTCCATCCATCCACCCATCCACCCATCCAAGCACCCATCCGTCCATTGTCTTATCTGCCCAGCTCTTTATCCATCTATCTGCCTAACATCCTTCCTCCTTTTCAGCCATCTATCCATCCATCCATACAGCCATCCACTTGTCTGTCCATTGCCCATCCACCTGTCAGTTAATGTTACGGCTGACAGTTGAATGGATGAGGGGTGGTAAAGATGCCTGAGACTGGAGAGTCAGAGACCATATCGGGGAGCATTCTGTGTGTCTGGTCCTATCAGGTGAAGCCTAGGGTTTGTTAGTCCAAGATCAAGGATAATCTCCACACCATTTCTCTCTGACCGTGGATCAGGTCTCTGAGTGTACATGTTGACATTCTCCTGTCAGCTGTCTCAGCTTCTCCTCTGTGCCTTCCCTCGTGCTCCCCACTCCCACAGTAAACATGGGAGAAGCAGCATCGTGGCGCAGACTGGCGGGTTTATGATGCCCTTCCTGTGGCTCTAAGCTTCCTGATTATCTGACAGCAATGACCCCTTGGGAGAAAGTAGTTGAGGGCTTTAGTTAAAAAGCCCGTCTCAGAGCCTTCTGCTGGGGGAATGTAAAAGGAAGGCCGAGTCCTGGTTGACAACACACAGAACAGAGAGCATGTGAAAGCTGCGTGGCCTTAGGCCTCTTCAGGGTTCCAGAAACAGAAGTCCCTGAGGTGGTATCAGCAGATGGTCCCAGCCTCTGCTCAGCTCCTTCTCTGTGGATGTATGGCCTCCATTCCTGCACCACTCTGCCCTCTCTGTCCCTGTCTGTGTGTCTCTCTTAAGCTTAGTCTCCTTGAGGAAGAACACTGGGTCACCATCTAGTAGATTCCCTGTTGGGCCCAGCCTGGTGCCAAGCCTCCTCTGGCCCCTGCCAGTCGGTAGGTGGCTGCCTCAGGTCAGGTGCCATCCCGGGGCTGGTTAGTGGGGCCTGGGTGGCAGGGCTTATGGTCCAGAGCATTGAGCCCCATGGGGGACTGGGATTTGCAGTCCCTTGCAAGGCCTTTTCAGTAGAGAACCTTGTTGAGTATTACCCAATGTCTAGAGATACTGGCCACTTTGGCTGTGCCAGAATGACAGAGCTTGTCTGCGTGTGCGAGACGGTGCTTCTGTGACTCTGACGGGCTGAGGGACACTGGCTGTGATGTGAGGGGACAGTTGTAATTCTGTTGTGGGGGACGCAGGTGGAGTGACTGATGGGGACAGGGTATCATGACGTACTGTTTGATAGCCAGCTCATGATGGTGTCATGCTTGGTGTGATGTTGTGGACAGTGTGTGGCAGCAGTAGCTGGGCCTGGTGAAGGCAGCTGTGTGTCATGTGAGATGAGTGGCCCTGGGGACATCTGGAGAGGGTGGACAAGGTGGGCTGTTGGGGGCAGGTAGGAAATGGATTAGTCTTCCCTGAGAGCAGTGCCCTAGTGCCCACACCCCCTGGCTCTGCCCTTCAGCTGCCAAGCACCCCGAGGACGTGTGTGGGCCCACGGAGTTCCGCTGTATCTCCACGAATACGTGTATCCCAGCCAGCTTCCACTGCGATGAGGAGAGCGACTGTCCCGACCGCAGCGACGAGTTTGGCTGCAGTGAGCAGGGAGCGGGGGGGGGGTGAGGGGGGCAAGATCTGGGCACTGGGCCTGGGCTGGGTTCCAGTTCCTCTCCACAGCCTACCCTTCTCCAGCCTAGCTCCTCTGGGTCATCCCCAACTCCTCTTCCCTGGGCCCCTCACACCCCTCACTCCTGCTCTGGCCTCCCCAGTGCCCCCCCAGGTGGTGACCCTTCCCCAGGAGTTGATCCAGGCTTCCCGGGGCCAGACAGTGACCTTCACCTGCGTGGCCATTGGCATGCCCACCCCCATCATCAACTGGAGGCTCAACTGGGGCCACATCCCCTCGCACCCCAGGTGCAGCTCTGGGCCCGGGCAGGGGTGGAGGTGAGGGGAGGCAGGGCCAGTGGCCCAGTCCTGACCCCCTCCTCTGTCTTGGTACCCACCCAGGGTGACAGTGACCAGTGAGGGTGGCCGCGGCACGCTGACCATTCGTGACGTGAAGGAGGGAGACCAGGGTGCCTACACCTGCGAGGCCATGAATTCCCGTGGCATGGTGCTCGGCGTTCCCGACGGGGTCCTGGAGCTCATCCCGCAACGAGGTGCGGGCTAGGGGGCAGGTGGGTGCTGGTGTGGGGTGGGGCAGGGCTGCCTGCCGGCTAAGCTCACTCCCATACCCATGCCTCCCAACAGGCCCCTGCCCTGATGGGCACTTCTACCTGGAGGACAGTGCTTCCTGCTTGCCCTGCTTCTGCTTTGGCGTCACCAATATGTGCCAGAGCAGCCGCCGCTTCCGGGACCACATCCGATTGCGCTTTGACCAGCCTGATGACTTCAAAGGTATGTGGGCATGAGGGTGCTGGGTGGATGGGAGGCAGACACCAGACCCTGGAGGGCTTAGATGGCAGATATGGGAGAGCAGCATACGCTGGACAGATGAGGTCCAGGTTAGCAGAGTGACACAGGGTTGCTGAGCTCTGTAAGCAAAGCAGTGCAGGGGAAAACAAATGCTTTTAGGAAAAACCAAATCCACACTTGATATTTGCCTACTTCAGGTTATGAAGTTCATGGACTCTGGAGCCTGATTCCAATCCTGCCTCTGACACTTACAGCCTGTGTGTCCTTGGTCAGGTTACTATCTTGTGTCTCAGTTTGGTCATTTATAAAACGGGGATAAAATAATAACTGCCTCCTAGGTTGTTCTAGGAATCTGGGTGGCACAAGCATTTTGCATTCAGCTGCTAACTGAAAGGTTGGCAGTTTGAAAGTGCCCATTTGTGCCGTGGGAGAAAGGCCTGGCAATCTTCTTCTGTAAAGATGACAGCCAAGAAAACCTTATGTAGCAGTTCTACTCTAACACATGGTGTCACCAATAGTCGGAGGCAGACTCAACAGCAGCTAAAAACAACAGCAAGGTTGTTATGAGGCCTTAAGGAGTTAATATATGCAAGCCACTCAGAATAGTGCTTGGCCCAGGTAAGGGTCCAGTAAGTGTCACTGATGTCATCATCCTCATCAGACTGAGAGGTGCCAGGATCCCCAGAGCACAAGAGCACAGGCTTTGGCATCTTAGCCCAGGCTGACTTCCAGCTACACCACTTCCTGCCTGTGTGACTTTGGGCAAGTCTCTTGGCCTCTCTGGGCCTGTTTTCCCAAACATAAAGGCAGGCAGTTGGACTCAATTCTCTCTCTCTCTGGGAGACAGAGTGGCAGGACAGCTAAGCCATGGGCTCAGACATCAGGCAGACTTGGATTCCAGTCCTAGCTCTGTCATTTAACACCTGACATCAGGCAGCCCCTCATCTGGCTGAGCTTCATTTCCTTCATCACAGAGGGTTAAATGCATATAGAGGGCTTAGCTCCACATACAGTAAGTACTCAATAAATGTTGCCTATTATTGGCCCTTTGCTAGTTGAAGAACCTCAGAGTTACTGGCATTAAACAAGTTTGCTCCCAAAGTTGTCCCCCAGTTTATTTAGAATAATAATGGTCATGGCCACCATCTGTTGAGTACTCATGTCTGCACCGTGGGCTTGACGTGCCCAGTCCGTGAATTGCCAATGATCCTTGCAAGGCTGGGGCTATTTCTGCTGTTCTACAGATGAGAGCGCTGAGGCTCGGAGAGGTTGTAGGCTGTCCCTGGGATCACACAGCTATTTAGAGGAGAGCTAGAAGCTGGACCTATCTGATTGGAATTGTGGATGGTCAGGGTGAGCGGGGATTCCAGGGAGAGCAGGTGGCCTGTGCATGGTTGGTGACCAGGAGGGAGGGGACCTGAAAACATCCACAGAAAGGAGGAAGGCAGGCCTAGGGAGGTGTAGCCTGGACTTGGATGCTGCCATGGTCGTTCTGCAGAAGAGAGGCCAGACTCCTTCTCTGTGATCGCAGTGGGCTACATTCAGAACCAAGGGAGAAGTTACTGTCAGACAGATGGAGACTCAGTGTAAGCAAGAACTAAGAGTCTAAACCGCCCAGATCTGGGGACAGAGCTGAAGATAAATGTGGAACAAAATTCTGACCCACAAAAAAAGACCAGACTTACTGGTCCGACAGAGACTGGAGAAACCCCGAGAGTATGGCCCGTCGACACACTTTTAACTCAGTACCGAAGTCACTCCTGAGGTTCACCCTTCAGCCAAAGAATAGACGGGCCCATAAAACAAAAGGAGACTAAATGGGCACATCAGCCCAGGGGCAAAGACAAGAGGGCAGGAGGGGACAGGAAAGCTGGTAACGGGGAACCCAAGGTCGAGAAGGGGAGAGTATTGACATGTCATGGGGTTGGCAACCAATCTCACAGAACAATATGTGTATTAAATGTTTAATGAGAAACTAGTGTGCCCTGTAAACCTTCATCTAGGGCACAATAAAAAAAAAAAAATGAGGAGGTTAGATTACCAGGTGGTCTCTAATAGCTCATCGTTCTAGGATAAACTTAAATTGAGATAGATATTAAAGTGTATGTAAATCCAACTGTCAATAACACTAGGATTGGAATTCTGTTTTCTTACCCCCGACCCAGCCCTGGAATCAACCACCAGTTGTTGTTGAGTCAGTTCTGACTCATGGCGACCTTGTGTGTCAGAGTAGAACTGTGCTCCGTACGGTTTTCAATGGCTGATTTTTTGGAAGTAGATCACCAGGCCTTTCTTCCGAGGTGCCTCTGGGTAGACTCAAACCCCCAACCCTTCATTAGCAGCCAAGTGCATTAACTGTTTATACCACTCAAGGACTTTAATTCATCATGTGTTCTTCATGTAATTAGCTTAAAAGTGTTTGGAGTAAGATGAGGAATGAGTGAGGAATCCTTTTCTATTATCCAACTTGCTGCTTTCCAAGACATGAATTACTGTTATGTTGATGGGAAAGATATTGCCTCTGTCCTTACGGCTTCTTGGGCTCAGAAATTCACTAGAATTAAGTCTCGAGAAAGACAATACCCCATGCTTTGTATATTGTCATTCATGGAAGTAATATAATCATTGAAAAATAATCATCTTGGGGGAAAAAAAAATGCCCAGAGCTAGGAGGGACTCCTTTGCAGATAATGAGCTCCCATCCCTTACAACTTGCCATCCAGTGTGGTAGCCACTAGGCACGTGTGGCTGTTTAAATTAATTTCATTCCTTAGCTGAACTTGCCACATTTTAAGTGCTCAGTAGCCACCTGTGGCTAATAGCTATCATACTGAGTAACACAAGCTGAGAACATTTCCATCATCGCAGAAAGCTCTCTTAGATGCTGCTGCCTTAGAGATCTTGAAGGATGCAGTAGAGGGAATTCCTCTGTGTGTGTGTGTGTGTGTGTGTGTATCACATATGCACGGGTGTCTGTGTGTAAGAGAGACTTGGACTAGATGACCATCATAACAGCAGCAACAATAATAGCTAAACATTTTTGAGCACTTCCTTTGTTTTAAACTCTCTTTTAAGCATTTAGTATTAATTTGCTCATTTGATCTTCATAATAATCCCCTGAGACAGGCCACTGTTACCCCCATTTTACAGATAGGGAAACTGAGACATTTGCATTCGCACAGCTGAAGAGCAGTTGAGCCAGGACCTGGTCCAGCACTGTGGCTGAAGCCCCACCCGCTTCAGGCCCATGTAGCTCTCTTTTGCCCCCTGAGGGCTGTTCCAAGATCTATTCGCAAACAAAAGGCTCTGAGAAGTCCTGCTGCAAAGAATCCCTTTGACCCTGTGTTTCCCAAATGGTTCCCAGCCTCCATTCCACAGCATTGGCTTTCCCCAGAGCTTGTTGGAGGAAATACCACTTCAAAACTTCAGTAGGAAAAAGACTGCTTTTTCTTGACTTTGAGAGAGACACCCAAAATTTTTCTTAAATAGAGTTTCTCCCAGAACTTTCCCATCTTTTTCGTGGTGCGTATCTGGGACAGGCACAGGGCCCAGCCCTTGGTCAGGGTCTCTGGCAGTGTTTGGGGGTCCTGACATGCAGTGCTACGGGCCTTGCCCGTCCCTCTGCCACCCACAGGCGTGAACGTGACGATGCCCGCGCAGCCCGGCATGCCGCCCCTTTCCTCCACCCAGCTGCAGATTGACGTCGCGCTGCAGGAGTTCCAGCTGGTCGACCTGTCTCGCCGCTTCCTTGTCCATGACTCCTTCTGGGCTCTGCCCAAGCAGTTCCTGGGCAACAAGGTGAGGGGCCAGGCCGCCGCCCCAGGAGGGGAACAGGCTGAGCCTCTCATTATATGCCCAGAGCCTGCAGACTCTGCTCCCTCTGAAGCTGTTGAGCAGCAGGACAGACTCAGCTCTAAAGGAAGGTGTTGTCCCAGCACAGCCCTCTGTGGGCAGCAGCTCATTCATTCAGGGCAGGGTCTCTGCCAGCAACTATCGGGTTGGGAGGAATGATGACTCAGTCTTTGGGAAGAGCTCGGCATCACCTCCTCCTGGAAGCCCTCCCTGACCACTCCCTCACAACTGGGCTGCGTTTGGTGCCCTCTTGTGACCTCCCCGGGCACCTTTTGCGCAGCATTATCATACTCCTCTTGTCTCAGTCAGGGTTCTCTAGAGAAGCAGAAACAGTGAGAGGGTGATTTACTTTAAGGGTTTGGCTCACACAATTGTAGGGGGTAGAATGTCCAAAATCTGTAGGTCAGGCCACAGGAAGAGTGCAGAGTTGAGAGAGTGTGAATTCTGCCAAAGTATCTACTTATTGTCTGGAGGCAGAACACACCCTAAGGAACTCCTCTTTCAACTGATTGATGATAACATTCCATTAGGTTACACTGTAGAAAAGTGATTCGTTACATTGCGTTAGATCCCATTATGGAACAGCAACTAGTCTAGTGTTTGGCAAAACCACTGGGAACCATAGCCTAGCCAAGTTAACACAAAATTAACCATCACACCCGTCGTTGGACTGAACTCCCCAAAGGCAGAGCCTGAGTCTCACCCATCTCTGCATCCCTGTGCCCACCTTAGTGCCAGGTATACAGTGAGTATCAGTTGTGAGTGTGGGCAGGTAGAGGGTGAGGTAGCCACTCATGGTGGTCACAGTGAGCCTCAAGTGTGTCCACGGCTGACCTGCCCTGATCCACCTTGTCTCTCCAGGTGGACTCCTACGGTGGCTCCCTGCGCTACAAGGTGCGCTATGAGCTGGCACGTGGCACACTGGAGCCGGTGCAGAGGCCAGACGTGGTCCTCGTGGGTGCTGGATATCGCCTGCTCTCCCGGGGCCACACGCCCACCCAGCCTGGTGCTCTGAACCAGCGCCAGGTCCAGTTCTCTGAGGTGGGTGGTGCCTGAGCCATCAGGGCTGGGGGTGCAGGGAGGCTGCAGGTGGGGTGGACGCTGATGTGTGCCCCCCCTCTCCTTCATCCACACCCAGGAGCACTGGGTCCACGAGTCTGGCCGGCCAGTGCAGCGAGCAGAGATGCTGCAGGTGCTGCAGAACCTGGAGGCCGTGCTCATCCAGACAGTGTACAATGCCAAGATGGCCAGTGTGGGGCTGAGTGACATAATCATGGATACCACTGTCATGCACACCACCAGCCATGGCCGCGCCCACAGCGTGGAGGAGTGCAGGTGCCTGACCTGGCAGGGCTGGGGAACACAGAGACCCCAGCAAGGATAAGAGGGAAAGAGCAGGGCCTCATAGTTCCTGCAGCCACTCTTGGTCCTACCCCCTAGATGCCCTGTTGGCTATTCCGGCTTATCCTGTGAAAGCTGTGATGCCCACTTCACCCGGGTGCCTGGTGGGCCCTACCTGGGCACCTGCTCTGGCTGCAGCTGCAATGGCCACGCCAGCTCCTGTGACCCTGTGTATGGTCACTGCCTGGTGAGTAGTGCCAACTGGCATTTGGGCACTGGATAGTGACGGGGCAAGGGCAGCATGGGAGGGCAAACTAAACTTTTGTGCCCACAAGCTTAGCACAAGCCTCCAGAATGACTGTTATGGCTGCCAGATAAGCTATCATGATCTCTGGATGCATTAATAGAAGCACAGTGTCCAGAACAAGGGAGATGAACCCACTTTCTTTCCACTCCTGAAGGGTGCCATCTGAAGGACGGCCTGTGGGAGGTCAACCCTAAGAGGAAGGGGCCTAGAAGTCATACTTTATTTCTTAGCAATAGTGGAGGGAGCTGAGATTGTGGAGCTGACAGAAGAAAAGGCTCCAGGAGGGCAAAACTATTACCTCCAAATCCCAGAGCTGTCAGGTATAGAAAAAACAGGCTCCAAAGGGCAGAACTGGCCTGTGGGTGCGGATTGGGAGAGGGAGGCAGGTTTAGGTTAGTATAAAGTAGGCATGTGGGGACGTCTGTGGGACAGGATGCTGTGTGAGGTGGTGAGCTCCCTGTCATCACTAAGAAGATCTGTCTTGGAAGCTGTGGAGTAACTTTAGCATGATGGGGGAGGCTGAGCCAGATGGCCTCAGAGATGCACCCCAGAGCTTGTCATCTGGCCCAGCGTGGCCCCGGGGATGGAAGGGCTTGCTCTGTAGAACCTGAGCCGTTCCTTCCCCCTTCTTCCAGAATTGCCAGCACAACACAGAGGGGCCACAGTGCAACAAGTGCAAGGCCGGCTTCTTTGGGGATGCCACAAAGGCCACGGCCACTGCCTGCCGCCCCTGCCCCTGCCCGTACATCGACGCCTCCCGCAGGTCAGACTTGGCTCAGGGTGGGACAGCTACGGCAGAAAGTGCGGGCAGTTCAGTGAGTAGGGGACATACTCTCAGCAGGGATGTGGGAGGCCTGGGTTCAAATCCCAGCCTGGTCACTAAGTTGTTCCATGCCCCTTGGCCCCTCTGAGCCTCGGTTTCCTTTTCTGTACGATGGGCCCATCTGTCTTCCTAGGGTTGCTATGAGGCTACAGATCACGAACAGGTGGGCAGGGAGACAACATCATAGCATGCTATGTCTGTGTGGACAGCAATCAGTACACAGGGTGAGGGTGTAAGGCCTGGCCACCTGATACCCACAGGTTCTCAGACACCTGCTTCCTGGACACAGATGGCCAAGCCACATGCGATGCGTGTGCCCCAGGCTACACAGGCCGCCGCTGTGAGAGGTGAGGGAGAGCCGGCGGGGACAGGGGAAACAGGCTATACTGGGTGGGGGCATGGAAGTGCCACTGATGGTCCCCTGTTTCCCCCAGCTGTGCCCCCGGATACGAGGGCAACCCCATCCAGCCAGGCGGGAAGTGCAGGCCTGTCAGTGAGTATAGCAGCCACCATCCCCTGGCTACCCACCAGGCCCTCCCTTTCTGCCCCAGCCTCCAATCCTAGAGCCCAGCCCAGATCTTGTGATGTTTGGGGAGCTGCCCTGCTCTGTCCCTGTTTACCCAGACTGTGTCTGTCCAGTTCCCACCTGCCCTGCCAACACCCACTTTGTGCCCCCAGCCCAGCAGATTGTACGCTGTGATGAGCGAGGCAGCATGGGGACCTCTGGGGAGGCCTGCCGCTGTAAGGTACACCTGCCGTCCCCACCCCACCCCAGAAGCCTCTGGGACACAGAGGGAGGGAGGAGCTGCAAGGAGGAGGCTCCATCCTCTCTAGAGCTCCTTGGCTGGTGGGCAGTGCCTAGTCAGAAGCTGATGAGCCTGGCTGACTAGTCTTCCACCACGTGAGAGGCAGCCTGACATTGGGGAAGGAGCCCTGGTTGGGGTATCAGATGACCTGGGTTCAATTCCCAGATCCTTTGCCATCTGTTCTTTGTGTGACCGTTGTGTCTGCTCTGTACCTTTGTTTTCACCTTAGTCTAATCCTCGTATTGACACAATAATGTCAGTATTAGCATCCCCATTTGGCAAATGAGGAAATGGAGACTCAGAAGGGAGAATCAGGTGTCAATGAGGGAAAGATCTGGACAGTTTTTTTGAGTCAGGCAGTCCTGATCGTGAATCCTAGTGGATTAGCAAGTTGACTGACCTTGTGTAAGTCATTGCATATCCCTGAGCCTCAGTTTCTTCATCTGAAGCATGGAGATAACACATACTTTACGAAGTACTTAAGAGCATTCCATAAATAGTAGTGATTTCATAAATAGTATGAAACATTCCATAAATAGTAGCAATAATTATTTTTACCAAGTTGCTATATTTGAAATGTGAATTTATTTGAGTACCCTGGCAGCCAGAGAGAAAGGGAAAAACAGTTGGTCACATAAGCTCCCATTAATTGGGAATGGTGGTGAATGTTCAGATAGTGGTGATGCTTTAACCTTGAGCTCTTTTCGTGACTTACCCCCCGGGCCTTGAGTCTCCATCTAACGTGGGCAGATTAGTCTGGAAGCTCCAGGCAGCCCCTCCCATGGGCCATCCTGCAGCTCCCAGCTCTATGCCTGCAGAACAACGTGGTGGGCCGCCTATGCAATGAGTGTGTTGATGGCTCCTTCAACCTGAATGCCCGCAACCCCGATGGCTGCCTCAAGTGCTTCTGCATGGGCGTCAGCCGCCAGTGCACCAGCTCCTCCTGGAGCCGCGCCCAGGTACCTGTGCGAGGTGGGCTGGCAGGCAGGTGGGACCTCCAAGCTTAGGGCTGGGGATGCTGAGCACCAGGCCCAGGCTCTGGCCTCCATCCCAGTCTCCTTTCCTCCCAGGTGCATGGAGCCTCTGAGGAGCCCACCCAGTTCAGCCTGACCAACGCCGCAGGCACCCACACCACCAGTGATGGCATCTCGTCACCCACACCTGGGGAACTAGTCTTCGCCTCCTTCCACAGCCTCCTGTCTGAACCCTACTTCTGGAACCTCCCCTCACGCTTCCGGGGGGACAAGGTGGGCACCGGGTTGAGAGAGGAAAGGGAATTCCAGGCAGCAAGAATGGCATAGGCAAAGGCTTGGAAGGACTGTCCTGGTGCCTTTGGAGAAGACTAAGACATTGTGCATGAAGGAAGTGGCTGGAGTAGCGTCAGGGCCCGACTGTGGGTGTTCAGCTGAGTGTCCTGTCCACTCTGTGTTGCAGGTGACCTCCTACGGGGGAGAGCTTCGCTTCACAGTGACACAGCGGCCCCAGCCTGGTTCCATGCCACTGCATAGGCAGCCGCTGGTGGTGCTGCAGGGCAACAACATTGTCTTGGAGCATCACGTGTCCCAGCAGCCTAGCCCTGGCCAACCCAGCACCTTCACCGTGCCCTTCCGGGAGGTGAGCAACACTGTCCCAGGAGCCCTTCCTGTGTGTGGAGGGGTTGGCCCCTAGGCTCTTCTCCCTCAGGGTGTTGATACCCAGGGATGTCAGGGGTTGCAGCACATGTATCTTTCCCTGGGCAGCAAGCATGGCAGCGGCCTGACGGGCAGCCAGCCACTAGGGAGCACTTGCTGATGGCGCTGGCAGGCATCGACACCCTCTTGATCCAGGCATCCTACACCCAGCGGCCAGCTGAGAGCAGGTGCCTGGGGCTGGGGCTGGAGGACAGGAGGGGGCTTACGTCTGTGAGCCATCTACCAGCTCTGTCACTTATAGGCTTTGTGGCCTTTTTTGTACCTCGATATACCTATTTGTAAGATGGAGATAACAGTAGTGACACCCTCACCAGACTTGTCTTAGGTTGGGCTCTGTAGAATCAGAGCCTAAGGCAGGGATTGGGTGCACGTGATTCACAAGGAGAGCCTGTAAGGTGTAAGGGGGCGGGGGAGGGAAACAGGATGGAGAAGGGGCCCAGCAAGGATGTGGTTTCAGGGAAAGTCCAGGCCCAGCCTCATCCCACAGGCAGCTCCGGAGCATGAGTGACCCTGCAGAGTCGTCCTGCTTTAAGGCAAAGGCGACAGGCTTTTGTCCTCTGTTATCAGCCTGTCACTGGTCACCCTTGGGGAGTGGGTGGTAGGTATAACCCTCTGGGCAAGGAAGGGTAGACTGCCAGAGAAAGTTTCAGGTGTAAACTGCTAATCACAGCACTCTTAGCAGCTCAGGATAGGTACCCAGTCGGAGATCTGGATGGGGGCCCAACAGCCTCCACAATGAGGCTGTTGGAAGATGAATGAGATAGTTCGTGTAAAGGGCTCCAGGGGTGCCTGGCGCAGAGTAAGTGCTCATTCATGTGGCTCTTGTCATTCCCAGGATCTCTGGCATCAGCATGGACATAGCTGTGCCTGAGGACACCGGCCAGGACACTGCACTGGAAGTGGAGCAGTGTACCTGCCCACCTGGGTACCGTGGCCCATCCTGCCAGGTGAGCCCCCGCCCCCCTGTCCAGCCAGCTCCTCCTCCTTTAGCTCTCCCACCTCCCCAGGCCTCACCACAGCCCTGGCCACTCTGTGCCCCCTGCCCAGAACTGGCCCTGCTGGGGAAGCCCCTCCCATTGCCACCTTCCTATCCCCAGGACTGTGACACAGGCTACACACGCACACCCAGCGGCCTCTACCTGGGCACCTGTGAACGCTGCAGCTGCCATGGCCACACGGAGATCTGCGAACCTGAAACAGGTGCCTGCCAGGTGAGTCCTGCCCCCCTTCCTCTCCTCCCCAGGGGTCTGTGGCCTCAGCAGCCCAGCCTCAACCCATGCTCTGCCCTCCAGGGCTGCCAGCACCACACAGAGGGCCCTCAGTGCGAGCAGTGCCAGCCGGGATACTATGGGGATGCCCAGCGGGGGACACCGCAGGACTGCCAGCCGTGCCCATGCCATGGAGCCCCTGCTGCTGGCCAGTGCGTCCAGCCCCCAGCCTGTCCCTGCCCTCCCTGAAATGTCCACCATTCCTTCCAGACTCCCTTTCTCCCAGCCCCTCTGAGAAGCAGTAGTTAAGTCCTGGCCTCACCACTTCCTCCATGTGTCACCTTTGATAAGATATACTTCACTCTGGACCGACACTTCCTTGTCTGTGAAATGGGGGTAATGATATACCCACCTCAGGCTCTTGTATGAGAATTCAATGAGATGGTGCACATGGACCTCTTGGCATAGTGCCTGGCATGCACCTGGCACTCAGACACGTTAGTGCACATGCCCAGCTCTTCCTTTCCCTGCTTCCCTGGATCTGAAGGAAGAGAGAGAGGAGGAAGGACAGCTGACCTTCTGACTGGGAATTTGTGTTGTCTCTGCCCTACTCTCAGGGCTACGCACACTTGCTTTCTGGACACAGACGGCCACCCCACCTGTGATGCGTGCTCCCCAGGGCACAGTGGGCGCCACTGTGAGAGGTGAGGCGGGGTGGGGTATGGCATGCAGGAGGGGCTACCTCTGGGGTCCTCAGGCTGGGCCTGGCGCTCTGACCTCACACAGGCCCCCAGAAGACACTCAGTTCCCCTCCCAGGGAGCCTGAACCTTTAGCCTGGCATTCAGGGCCCTCAGAGATTCTGGCCTGCTGTTTACCTCCTACCCCCAGCATCCCCTGCCCCAGCCAGGCCAGAATCCTCCTGCAAAGCCCTTATTCTTGCTGAAGGTCCTAGGCTGGATGCATGGTCATGCTGACTCACTGGCTGTGTGGCCTTGGGCACATCTCTGGTCTTTTCTTGCCTGTTTTCCCATCTGTAAAATGGGTGAGTTGGGCTGATTGGTTTCTTCCAGCTCTGTGAGGTCACTGAGTTTCAACACGGGGTCCCCAGGATTCTGTGGTTCTGCCCTCCTTTCATCAAATGCTTTCTCTCTCCCCAGGTGTGCCCCAGGTTACTCTGGCAACCCCAGCCAGGGCCAGCCATGCCAAAGTGAGTAGGTTTGGGGAGGCCATTGGTGTTCGGGTACCCAGTCCCCCCAGGGGTGGAGCTACGACAGAGCCTTTGCCCTCCTTTGACTGGAGCAAGTGATTTTACCTTTGTCAGCCTCAGTTTCTTCATCTGTAAAATGGGGATAGTAATAGGACCCATCTTGGGGCTGTTGTGATAGTGTACGATGCCCAGCATGTGGTAGGTGCTCAGAATAAACACGCTTTTCTCAGTGGTGAGCTAGATGCCCAGAGTGTGGTGGGAATAGGGTGCTTGTGGAAGGTTTGGGACTCCAGCTGTGTCTTCCCTCCACCTCAGGAGATGGCCAGCTGCCACAGCCAATTGGCTGTGACTGTGACCCCCAGGGCAGCGTCAGCAGCCAGTGTGATGCTGCCGGCCAATGCCAGTGCAAGGTCAGTCTGAGCCCTGCCCTCCGGGAGGCCCTGGCCCACAGCCATTGAGGTTGCCAGGCCTTCCCTCTCACCACCCTCTCCCACCCTCCTTCTGAGGGCTTATCTCTGCCCCAATGCCTGGGGCCTGGTGGGAGTCAGGCAGCATCTGATGGGAACAGGGGTCTGGGCATGGGGTCGGCAGGGGCTCCCCAGAGCTGCTGGGTGTGGTTGGGAAGGCTAGCCTTAGAGGTTGCTGGGGTGTGGGAGACCCACCCGATCTCCCAGACTCTCTCTGTCTTTCCGTCCCTCCACCTAGGCCCATGTGGAAGGCCTCACCTGCAGCCATTGCCGGCCCCACTACTTCCACCTGAGTGCCAGCAACCCCAGTGGCTGCCTACCCTGCTTCTGCATGGGTGTCACTGAGCAGTGCGCCAGCTCCTCCTACACCCGCCACCTGGTGAGAGCCTGCTCCCTCAGGCATCTTCAGGGCAAGTCAGGACCTGGTCCCAGTGGCGTCCCCGTTGCCTATGTGGATGCCCGTCCCCTGCCCGCAAATTGCCCATCAAAGCACTGATCCCATTGACTCTCACCCCCACCCGAATCCCCTTCCCATGACCCTATTGTTGCTCATTGCAGCCCTGAGCCCAGAGCCTCCAGCCCTCACCTTAATGTCCTCCCTGTTCCCTCAGCAACCCCATTATCCATCCTAATGCCTTTCCTGGACCCCCACCCCCACTAAGGTGCCTGCCCAGTGCCCAGGCTGACACCCATCCCCCCTCTACTCCAGATCTCCACCGACTTTGCCCCTGGGGACTTCCAAGGCTTTGCCTTGGTGAACCCACAGCGCAACAGCCGCCTGACCGGCAGCTTCACTGTGGAGCCCGTGCCTGACGGAGCCCAGCTCTCTTTTGACAACTTTGCCCAGCTTGGCCACGAGTCCTTCTATTGGCAGCTGCCGGAGACGTTCCAGGGAGACAAGGTATGACACACAGCTTGGGATGGCAGACCCTCCCCCAGCGCCTCAGCACAGCTCCGTGCCAAGCCCCTGCCAAGCACTGGTGTCAGCTGGGACTCAGACCCCAGTTCACACTAGGGCAGTCTTAGCCAGCCATTAGGCTGGCATCTGCCGTCATGGTTAAGTCTGTGGCCTTTGGGGTCAGATAGACCTCAGTCTAAATCCCAGCTCTGCTGCTTACCAGCTGGACGCCTTTTGAGAAACCTCAGCTCTGGGGTGCCTGGGAGATAAACTAGAGAGCATGCCTGGACTATAGTAAGTGCTTAGCGCTAATGATGATTAGCTTTATTGTGGTCATTCAACAAACAAGGAGCAGTGGTTAAGCTCTCGGCTGCTAACCAAAAGATCGGCAGTTTAAACCCACCTAGTGACTGTGGGAGAAAGACCTGGCGATCTGTTCCGGTAAAGGTTACAGCCTAGAAAACCCTATGGGGCAGTTCTACTCTGTCACATGGGGTCACTATGAGTCGAAAGGGACTCCATGGCACCCAGTGACATTCAACAGTCAGGTCCTGGGTGAGGCCCTGGAAACACAGGATGAACATGACACAGTTTTGGTTTCATTCGTTTGCATACTCAGAATTCATTTGTCCACCCTATTGGCTCAGTGCTTGGTGTTGGATCATATTTATTGGGGGCTTGCTATGTGCCAGGCATTGTTCTAAGCACTTTTACATGTAATAACTCACAACCCTATAAGCTAGGTACTGCTTGTTGTTGTTAGCTACTGTCGAGTTGGCTCCGACTCACGGTGAGCCCCTGTACAGCAGAACAAAATGCTGCCCAGTCCTACACCATCTTTTTGATCATTGGTATGCTTAAGTCCATTGTTGCAGCCACTGTGTATTTGAGTGCTTTCCCACCTAGGGGGCTCATCTTCCAGCACTATGTTAGACAATAATCTGTTGTCATCCATAGGGTTTTAATTGGCTAATTTTCAGAAGTAGGTCACCAGGCCTTTCTTCCTAGTTTGTCTTAGTCTGGAAGCTCCACTGAAACCTGTCCACTGTGGCTATCTGGTATTTGAAATACTAGTGGCATAGCTTCCAGCATCATAGCAACACACAAGCCACCACAGTATAACAAACTGACAAACAGATGGTGGCAGGTACTGCCACTGCCCCATTTTATAAATGAGGAAACTATGGCAGAGAGAGGTTAGGTAACTTGCCTGAAGTCACACAGCTAGTAGGTAGCAATACTGGATTCAAGCACAGGTTAAAGGCTGCCCTTAAAATGCTACTCTAGTCAGAAACGAACCTGACTCTGCTACCCCAACCCATGGTCTAGTGGAATGTGGTGGTGATGGTGGTATTTGGGGGGCAGGGTCTTACAAACAGATCCCAGCACAGCCTGTCTGAATGTGTTCCCCCAATGATCAGGCCACCTAGTAGTACCCAGGGAAAGCAGACTTGGTCCAGGAGTCCCCTGCTGGTTGAGGCCTGTGTCCAGCAGATGTGTCCCCAGAGGCAGGGCCTCAGGGAGGTCGGGGACTCTTCCAAGGGAGAGATCTGGGGCTGCCCCATCCCTGTTCCTCAGACAGCCCTAAGTTTCCCAGCCTCCTACTCGGGCTGGCTGCCTCTTGGTCTCTTCTCCCTTCTCGGGTTCCTGCTTTCCTGTTCCCTGTCTGCCTCTCTGCTGCCTCCCTGGTGCCCTGACCCCGCAGTTCTCAGACCTTTCTCTCTGACTCCCTCTCCTGGGTCTCCCTGCACCCCACAGAGGGAGGTGTATTTTGCACGGATGCGCCGGGCTCACCAGGTAGGCCCATGCCAGGCGTGGTGTGAAGTTGCTGTGATGTGGGCATGGCATGTTTTTGGATGCCCCAAGCCTTGCGTGAGGGGATACCCAGTGCCTACAGTGATGCGTGTCTGCATGAGCCCAGACGGTGCCCGATGGCCCCCAGGGCAGACATTCCTGTGCCCAGTCCTGTGATGCCAGGAGTTAGAACCAGGAAGGCTGTGTGCCACACCTTGCCTCACCTGCTGTGTGGTCTGGTCCTGGTGCCATCTGTCTGTGGGCAGAGTGGTGATCGAGGTGGTAGGAAAACGAACTCAGTGCTTGCCCACCAGGTTACCCAAGCAGTGCCATTAACCCTCTTTGTGCACGTGCCTCCTGCAGCAGCCTGGAGTTAACCCTTGTGTGCCAGCCCAGAAACGGGAGCATGTATTTTGTCCTCAGTCAGTGTGGGCCTTTCTGGCTACCATGTCCGTGGGTGGAGGACACTGCCCATGGCTCTAGCCCTGGGGCGCTGGGAGGTCTGAGTTGGCCCACGCCCTCCCTCCCATCAGAACCGCACATCCTTCTCAGAGGAGCAGTTGCGGGCAGCTGTGGCAACTGGCAGGATCCCGGAGCCCCCAGAGGGCAGGGGCCAGGCCCACCGGGCATCCCAGGTAACTGAGGGCCTAGCCCTGGCAGGCTGTGTCTGGGGCCCAGGGAGAAGATCCGAAAGCTCAGTCAAAGCAGGAGCCATGGCTGACCACCAGCCCTCCTGGGCCTTTTGCCCCCGTGCCCATCCAGGCCCCAGCCTGACGCCCAGTCCCCTCTGTGATGCCCTTGGGAAACATTCCAGAGCCGTAATAGCTTAGGCTGGAGGCACAGGTATTGTGGAGAGTCAGATCCATGGAACCTCGACCTCTCCCACCACAAATGCCACTGGGGCAGCCTCCAGCTCCTCAGCCTGAGCTGGACAGAGCTACGTCCCTCTCTGGGTGGGCTTCTCCCCATCAGTCATGGCCCCTGGTCAGCCAGGCCCATCCCAGGACATCCCCACTAGGGTGATGAGGAGCAGAGGATAGTGGGTACAGGGCAGAGCATCAGGAATGGGCAGCTGTGAGTGGACAGCCTGGGGACAGGGCACTGACTGGGCCTACACAGAGCCTGGGAGAGGCAAGACCTCACATGCGTCCTTCCTGTCTCCTCCCTGCTCCCTCCATCTGCCCGCCCTTCCTCTCTGGTCCCCCAGGTGGACGAGGCCCAGAGGCGGATGGACGCTGAGATCTGGCAGCTCCTCTCCAGCCTTGCCGCCTCCCCTCCCCCGCCTCCCCAGCGGCTCACCCCCCAACCCAAGCCTGCAGCCGCCCTGCGAGCAGCTCCATCTTCCTCCTCCTCCTCCTCTTCTTCCTCCTCCTCCTCCTTAGCTTCTATGCCTTTCCCAGCAGGCTCTCAGGTATGTGCCCAGGCATCCACCAAGGCACCCCACCCACCATACTTTCCGAATCCAGTCATTTCTGAACCTGCTTCAAAGCTTCTGCCATTTCTGCACAAGACCTGTACTATTTGCTTCAACTGTTCCTTTAAATCAATCATAACCCAGTTCAATGATGCTAGTTATACATTTTAAAATACATGTCAAAATAGCCATTAAATTTGAAAACATTTACCGGTGTGCCATGTAAATCACCTTGAGTCCACAAGAAGGGCACACAGACGTTAGGAGAGGCCATCTGTGAGGAGACGCCACCCAGACCACGTCGAGGGAGAACAGTTGGGGTATCCAGGCCCAGAGAGGGAAGCAAGTTGTCCAAGAGTGGGGCTGAGACCTAAGCTGTCGGGGTTGGGGTGGAGGTGCTATCCCTCTGCTCTGCTGCTGGTATCCCTTCAGTCCGTGTCCACCCGTGTCAGGACCATCCCTGCCCTCTTGGCCCTCCACCTGCTCCCCTCAGCTCTCACCAACTGTCCTTCTGTCCTAGTTCTCTCTCTCCTATGAAGGCTTCTCTCTGCTTCCAGAAAGCCTCTATTATTGGCAGCTGCCCCGGGCCTTCCTGGGAGACAAGGTAACGTGGAGTTGCTCGGGGCACTGGGGTCATAGAATCCTAAAATACCAGTTTTTACATCAAAGCACTTTATGATGCAGATGGATAGATGGAGGTCTGGAGAGAAGGGACTTGCCCCAGGCTCCCATGATCAGATTGAGGTCGAGCTGAGACTGAGGTCATCTCTGTTTACCCTTCAGCTGGCCCCTGGCCCCTAGTAGAGGGGTTGTCTTGCCTGGGAGGATCTCTCCAGCACCTCTTCTTTGGGCTTTCTTTACCCAGTGCCCAGATTGCTGATCCAGCTCTAAGTAGTGCATTCATTCATTCACTTATTTCTCCAGGAAGCATTAATTAAGCACTTAGTGTGTGCTGTATTATGTATATGCAGAAGAGGCCCCGGCATCCCAGAGCTCGCAGTTATAGTCTGATTCTCATTCTGTTAGTTTGGGCAGTGTTTTTACTGTTAGCATTTGGCACTGGCTTTAGTGTTAATATTAGTATTGATATTGCCTCCATCTTGTTCCAAAAATGATTTTGAGTGCCACTTAAGAAAACCACATATAAATATGCAAGGAAATACCATTCAGAGAAATAGGCAAGACATTCAGGGCAAAGGTGAAAGACCTGCTCACGCCAAGGGTGGAGCTGGGAGTAACAATAAATTCCCAAGCCTTGAAGCCAAGTGCTTGGCCTGTGCACAGCGTAGTACTTCAGGTGTCCTGTCTTACTTAATCCTCACAATCTCCTGCAGAGTAGGTGTTATTTTTACTCCCACTTCTGCATGAGGAAGTTGGGCTCAGAGAGGTTAAGTGACTTGCCCAAGTGTACTCAGCCGAAAGAGCTGGAACTTGGACCCGGGTCTTCCAGACTAGAGGCAGTTCCTTTAGTCACTGTGCTGTACACACCTGCTCTTGCTAGAAAGTTGGCCTTTGACATGGTTGTGAGCTTGCTGGCATCCAGAGCAAACAGGAAACCAGTACTTTCATGGTTATTTGGCTATGTTTCATGAATTCCTCACTGCGCCCTGGGCTCATGGAAGACATCCCCAGGGCCCAGGTAGCCTGGCATGTAGTCAGTAGGCGTTTAATAAATGCTCAGCAACTGAATGAAAAAATGGGGTAGGCCTGGTGCAGTGGTGGTATTGACCTGAGCACTGCCCTGGTGGCAGAGGAGAGAGAGGAAAGCCCCGTGGAGCAGAGCTGGGGCCTTGGCTGTCCGCACGAAAGGCCCCTGAGGCAAGCCTGAGGACTCTTCGGTCCATCATGACCAACAGAAAACCCAAGCACAGCTGGTTTGTCTGCAACAAGAAATCTACTAGCTCATGGAACTGCAAAGTCCAAGGGTGTCTTGGTATCAGGCATGGCTGAATCCAGGGGCTTGTTAGGACTTTATCTCACTTGGCATTCTTCTCCTGCTTTCCATGCTATTAGCTTACAGTCTGGAGTAGAAAAGGAAGTTTCTGTGTCTTGGTAGAAATAGCAGAAGTGCCAGGATCAAGTCCTCTTGGAAGACGTGGTTCACAAGCCTATCCCTGATGGGGCTGGAGGGAGGGAGTGTGATATGCTGATAGGCCAGGCCTGGCTCATATCCCCACGTTGGAGCAGAAGGGGTGCAGGCCTCTCCAACCACATGGCCTGCATTTGGGGAAGAGTCATTCTTTAAAGGAAACCAGGAGTGCTGTTTGCAGAAAGCCGGGGAATGGATTGTGGACACAGTCCACCTGCCCAGAAGGGCGAGGCCTCCGGGGGCCACCACCAGCCGCAGCCCCATTACTGAGAACTTTGGAAGAGCCTCGCCATGCTGGTCGCTACCATTGCCCTTGTCTGATTTAGGGAAAATCCCTTAAAATGAAAAGGGACTTGTAGTTTGTTTCCTAGGACTGTCAGATAATAGGGATGGGGAACCCCAAAACAGAAAAGAGGCTGCTCAAGGTCACTACCACCGTGTTTGAGGCTGTGGGGGAACTGAGAGAGATGGCCTGTGTCCTAGGTAGCCACAGGCCTCTGCACACTGCCTCTATCGGGTGTGGCAGCACAGGTACAAAAAGGCCTTGAGGGGCTCCACCCCCTCATCTATATGGATACACACACCCTCTCCAGAGGAGGGCAGAGTAAGGCTGTGACTGCTGGCCTTGCCTCCTTGCAGGTGGCAGCGTATGGTGGGAAGCTTCGCTACACCCTGTCCTACACGGCTGGGCCTCAGGGTAGCCCGCTGTCTGACCCTGACGTCCAGATCACGGTGAGTGGTGGGCTCCAAGCTCAGTGGGCAGAGGGGAAGGTGGGAGCCAGGGGCCCCTTGGGGTTTCTGCCCCAGTCTAGGACTCGGTTGGCCTGGCACAGATGGGGGGTAGGCCCATGTCCCCCTCTGCCTGATTGGATGCTCCCTAGGCAGAGGCCCAGCTGCTAGAAAAAGGGAGCAGTGAGCATAGTCCTGACTCCTTTGGGCACATGAGCATGGGAGAGTGGAGAGATGGGAGGCTGGGTGTTAGGGGGAGGCTGGGGCTGGTGGGGCACAGTGGAGTTCCCCTCAGTTCCCCTCCCAATCCCACCTGTGTCTCCCCAGGGCAACAACATCATGCTGGTGGCCTCCCAGCCAACACTACAGGGCTCCGAGAAGAAGAGCTACGAGATCGTGTTCCGGGAGGTGAGAGGCCCTTGGCCATGCGGTATCTGACCCTACCCCCTGACCCTGATTTGGAGCCTGGCTTTGAGCCCCGCTATGCTTCTGCTTCTCAGAGCCCTGGTGGCACAGCGGTTAAGAGCTCGGCTGCTAACCGAAAAGGTCAACAGTTAGAATCCACCAGTTCTACTCTGCCCTGTAGGGTCGCTATGGGTCGGAATCGACTCAATGGCAGAGAGTTTGGTTTTACCCCTGCCTCTCACTGCCTCATCCTCACCTCCTGGTCCTCGGTCAGTGCCTGGAAGGCAGGAATGGGGGCAGGGGTGCTGCAGGAGCATCTCACAAAGTCCTACGCCCCTCACCCGTGTTTACTGTGCCCCACCCAGGAATTCTGGCACCGGCCTGATGGGCAACCAGCCACGCGTGAGCATCTCCTGATGGCGCTGGCTGACCTGGATGAGCTCCTGGTCCGGGCCACGTTCTCCTCAATGCCGCTGGCTGCCAGCATCAGCGCAGTCAGCCTGGAGGTCGCCCAGCCCGGGCCCTCGAATGGACCCCGAGCCCTGGAGGTGGAGGAGTGCCGCTGCCCCCCGGGCTACATCGGCTCCTCCTGCCAGGTGAGTGCATGGCAGCCCAGCCACCTGTGCTCTGTCTGGCACAGTGGGATCAGCAAGCTGACCAACTGGCGTATCCACGGCCCATGATTACTGTCAGAACTGAAAGGGCCGCCTGTGTTCGCATTATCTCACTTATTCTTCCTAACAGCCCTCAGCTACGTGTGATTAACCCCCTTTAACAAATAAGAAAATAGAGGTGCTGAGGGGTGAATGACTTACTCAAGGCCACACAGCTAACATGTGGCAGAAACTAATTTGAACGCAGGTCTGATGGATCCCAGAGCCAATATGTCCTTAACCACTGGGTAGTCTTGCCTCAGGTTCCAGGCTGCGTCTCCAGAGGATAAGACCTGCTTGTGTCCTTGGGGTGCCCACCAGAGTCAGGGAGGCGATACAGAGACTCAGCTGACTCTGGCCCAGAGTGGAGTGTGGAAATGCCTCTGGTGAACAGCGTGGGGCAGGTGACAGTCCAGACAGGAGGACGGAAGAAGCAAAGCTCAGGAGGAGGAACCTGTTGGGGAATAGCCTGCCGGGCAGCAGCTCACACCTGGAAAGCCAGGAGGACCCCACTTTGTACAGCCTTGAACATGACCTCAATCAGTAGGGAAAGGAAGCTGCTAAGGAAGTAGCACAATTTAAGCTGGGTTCCAGGAAAACTCATCTGACAGTAGTGAATTAGCTGGGTAGGACAGGGGAGAGACAGGAGGTGGGAGTCCTATTTGGAGGGAAGGGTGGTGGGGAGGGAACAGAGGACTGTCAGCCAGAGAGAAGGCATCTCCAGGGCTTAGCTGGAGACCATGAACTCCACAAGGGCAAAGCTCGAATCCCCAGGCTTGTAGCAGATGCCCAAGTAACAGCTGATGAGTGAATATGGAGAAGAAGGAATCATGGGAGGAGGGTGGGATGGCAGGGTGGGGCAGAGCTGAAATGCCAGGTAGGCATCAGGGCGGTCAGGTGTGGGGCCCAGCAAGCTCCCTGTCTCAGGACCCCCCAGTGGGCAATCCTCACCTATGCAGTTTGACATCCATGTACCTTTCCTGTGGCTATGAGAGTTTCAGGTCCAAATATATGAATTTCCCATCCCTCGAAGCTATAAAATGTAAAACATTCTGAAGGGCACCCCTGGGGGAAACAGAATCCCTGGTGTACGTTTTTGCCGCAAAGCAAAACAGATTTATCAACATCCCGTTGAGATGGTGGGTAAGGGAGGGAGAGATTTCAAAGAAGGGGTAGTGAGTGGAAATTGTTTTCAGAACCCATTATTACTCATTTAGAATATGCAAAAATATCCTTGGTTTTGTCTGCACTGCCTCTGGCTCTTAGTGAATGTAAACATAGTTGTCAGGGTCTTAGAAGGACTTCTTCCAAATCTAGGTCTTCTGAACCCTCTTTGTCCAATTAGGGTTAAGTTTTTCAGTACAGACCCTTCTTGCCAGAAGGTTTTTAAGAACAAAGGCCCGGGGATGGGGAAGGATTCCCCATTGAGGATGACATATTTTTTACCTAAACTCAGACAGGCCAGGCAAGATGGGGTGGACATTGCCCCAGCTCCAGGTCGGGCCTATTGCAAGGGCATATGAGGTAGAGGGGCACACGGGGAGCAGGGCTGGGCCCAGGGTTTCCTCTCCAGGAGCCAATGAATGGACTCCTGATTGAAATGCCCAGTCGATTCTCATGCCTGGTGTGGGGTGGGGATTCTGGGTCTACATGGAGACCAGCCTTCCTCTTTGCCTCCCAGGACTGCGCCCCAGGTTACACCCGCACTGGGAGTGGCCTCTACCTCGGCCACTGTGAGCTGTGTGAATGCAATGGCCACTCGGACCTGTGCCACCCGGAGACCGGGGCCTGCTCGGTGAGATGCAAACAGGGCCAAGGTGGGAGGACCAGCTTGGCTGGGAGTGGGGTGGGGGCCAGTGCTGGCTATGGGATAGGGAGGGAGGGCTCAGTAAGGTAGACCTAAGGCCGAGGTAAGGTCGGGGAGCGTGGCCTTGTGGGGATGAAGACTCTGGATCAGCAGGCCTGATCACCGAGGAGTGTGGGCATGGTGGGGTGGCCAGAGCTATGGAATAACATTCTTCTGATATAAAGAAAACTCTAGTGTCTGGTATTTCTCATCACCAGTGTGACACATATTTTCTATAGAGGAGTTAGATTACAGAGATAAACCAAAAAGAGAATAAAAGCCACCTGTAGTCACACCACCTGGAGATCATCACTGTCAACATCAGAGTGGAGAATTCCTGGTCTTCTGGGCACATATTTGCACACATTGATACACTTCACATTGTAAAAATAAACCTAGGGTCATCCTGCTTGGTCATCAACTTTTTTCACTTACTATTTCATGAACAGCTTCCCATATCATTAAGTCATTTTTATACCTGGACTTTTTCGAGTGGTATGTGCATAGTCCTGGGCACTTGCTCAGATGTGATTCAGGTGGTCACAGAGCCACCAGCTGACCTCGAGCAGCAAACCTGCTATGTTAGTAAAATAAACATGGCTGTTTTTGGAGGAGAATATAAAACCCACATATATTTTTATGATGAAGTAGGTATTTTCAAAGCTTTGCCCCCATATACCCAGGTGTATACCTTTACTCTCCACTGATAGAAAAATATAAGGAATACAATCAACACCATCCTTTTTGATAGCTATTTGGGTGGGTATACTTTTTAATTTATCCCGTTTCCTATTCATGAATGTTTAGGTTTGTTTCTAGCGTTTTGCTTTTATAAACACCACTGAGATGAACATCCTTGTAGTGAAATCTTTGTGTTCCTCCATGATTGTCTCTTCAATATAAATTGCCAAAAATGGAATTTCTAGATAAAGGAATTATAGAATAGTAAGGCTTCTGGCAAATTTTGCCAATGCCAGGTGGCTGACATCCTTGTGTCCTGCAGCAATGCCAGCACAACGCCGCTGGAGAGTTCTGCGAGCAGTGTGCGCCTGGCTACTATGGAGATGCCACGGCTGGGACGCCTGAGGACTGCCAGCCCTGTGCCTGCCCACTGGCCAACCCTGAAAACATGTGGGTGCCCTTGTCCAAGGCCCAAGGAAGAACTCTTACTGAGGGGTGGAGGGAACTGCTCTGGCTTTCAAGGCAGAAGTGGAAGGAGCAGGATGGGAAGGGGCTTCCATGGCCTGACCTTTGCTTCTCTCTGCCCTAGGTTCTCCCGCACCTGTGAGAGCCTGGGAGCTGGTGGGTACCGCTGCACGGCCTGCGAACCTGGCTACACTGGCCAGTACTGTGAGCAGTAAGTTTATAAATGAAGGGGGGTGTGTGTCATATAGTAGACTCCTAGGCAAGAGTCCTGGATGGTGTTGCCCAGGAAAGTCTCTATCAGGATCTTGTCCCTCCCCTGCCCAAAACTCTTCCAAGATTCCCCATTTCCCTCAGGATAAGCACAAGCTCCTTACGCAATCTTACCAGGCATCCCTGTAGCCCAGTCTTAGGTCTCATTCCCACTTCTGACACCCAACTCTGCACTTCAGCTGGGCTTAACTTCATGACTTAATGCTCAGGTCTTTGCATGTGCTATTCCGTCTACATGAAACATTGTTCATTCCTAAACCTCTCCTTCCTGGCTAACTCCTGCCTAGCCTTCAAGACTCAGCTTCATTCACTTATTCATCAGATTTTTATTGAGCATCTATCTGTGTGCCATGCAGTGGGCCACGCGTGGAGAGAAAGTGGTGAACAAAACAGATTCAGTCCCAGTCCCTTAGGGAGTCTACCACCTGCAATAGGAGAGAAGATAGAGAAAAAGTAATGATACAAATATATAATTACAAACCATGGTAAGTTTTCTGAAAGAAGAGTTAGCCTATTCTAAGGGAATATAGGAGGTCAGAAATCCCATCCTCTGGGAAGCCTCCCTGATTCTCAGGGCTGGATTTGTGGCCCTCTCTGTGCCCTCCCAGCCCCCATTCACTTCCCTCACTCTCATTTTATATAGAGTTTCTATGTTGGTTTCCCAATTCAATAGTGAGTTCCACAAAAGCAAGGACATCACTGTGTTCACTGTTGTATCTATGGCATTGGCATAGTGTGTGAAACTTAGTAGTTGCTTAATAAACATTTGTTGAATGAATTTTCCCATAGAGAATAAAAGCCCTACCTCCTAGGTTCCCCACCCTGCTGACATGTGTACACTCCCCTTCCCACAGCTCACCAAGGCCCTGTGTTGGGGTCTCTTTGGTCCCTGAGGTCCTTCCAGAACTCTGAGCCTGCAGGCTGAGTTTCCGGCCCCCACAAACCCACCATGAGGCACTGGGTCCCTTGGGACCTGACAAAGCTGTTCCTTATTCCATTTTACAGGTGTGCCCCAGGTTATGTGGGTAACCCCAATGTACAGGGGGGCCGGTGCGTGCCACAGGGTAAGTGAGACCATGGCCTAGGATGGGGGTGCTGGGCAAGGCAGGGAGCCTGAGGACTTCTAATGTTTGGGGGATATTAGCTCTGGGGATGGTGCCAAGGGTGGAGCACTCCGGGGACACCATTGGGAGGGCAGAGCTGTCAAAAGCAACGCCTCATGCTGTGGTCCTCCTGTCTGAATGGCCTCCCCTGTCCCCCGACAGCAGACCAAACCCCACTGGTGGTCCAGGTCCACCCTGCTCGGAGCATAGTGCCCCAAGGTGGCCCCCATTCCCTGCGGTGCCAGGTCAGCGGGAACCCACCCCACTACTTCTACTGGTCTCGTGAGGATGGGCGGCCTGTGCCTAGCAGCACCCAGCAGCGACATCAAGGTACCCATGGCCCCAGGCCCCACAGCCTCCAAGCTGCCTCACGGAGGGCTGGGGACTGTCCTTGAATGCAGGGATGGGAGGGAGAAGGGGTATGTCTGCTCTGACAGGCTACCATCCCCTCCCCACCAGGCTCTGAGCTCCACTTCCCCAGCATCCAGCCCTCGGATGCTGGGGTCTACATTTGCACCTGCCGGAATCACCATCATGCCAATACCAGCCGGGCAGAACTGCTGGTCACTGGTGAGTCCCTGGCCCCCTCCACTCCATCTGTCCCCAAGAGTACCTGTCCTGACCTGGGCTACAGACTGCAGAGCCAGGAGCTACTGCGCTTATCCACCAGGAGGGGATGGCGGCTGCCTGGACGAGGATAGTGGAGAGGAAGAGGGGTGATGGATTCAAGACCAGTGTTAGAGGCAGAATTGGCAGGACTTGCTTGTGGTCAGTAAGGAAGAGAGAAAAGTCCGGGGTCTGGATCCTAGCAGCTGGGTAGGTAGGGTTGCCATTTACTGAGATGAAGGAGGCTCCGAGAAGAGGTTATTTTCCAAAAGCAGAGCCCGAGACAAGGATTTGAGTGTAACTAATTTGTTTGGGAGGGGATCCTGGGAAAACCAATGAGGGAAATGAGACAGGAGGGAAGGCATCCAATAAACTGAGTTACCACTGTGGGCAGTTGTTGTTTAATCCAGCAGAGGAAACCCTGGGCACCAGTGTGACACGTGCACTTCGGAGTCACCCTGCCCTGGGGCCGAGGGAGCTGGGATGTGTGTACACTAGCTCCCATCAGTCATTGATGGAGGCCTATTCCAGAGCATCAGTTCCCGTGCACTTCTGTCCAACCACAGGAAGAGTGGGCTCCAGTGGTCTGAGAAGGCCCTCATGCGAAGAAATGCAGGGACTGGCAGCTCGAGGTCAGGCAGACGTGCATTGAAGTGACAGGGTGAGGGGACGTGGGCAAGGTGTCTTAGTTGCCTAGTGCTGCTATAACAGAAATACCACAAGGGGGTGGCTTTAAAAGAATAGAATTAATCTTCTCATAGTTCTGGCGGCTAAAAGTCCAAATCAGGGTCTCGACTGTGTCAATTCCTTCCTTGTAGGTAGCCCCAGGCATTCCTTGGTTCCTTGGCTTATAGACAGTCCTCACGTGGCATCTGTCCTCCCCCATGTGTGCATGTCTCTGTGTCCATTCACTCTTTTTATAATCCAGAAGTGATTAGATTTAGGATCCACCCTATACTGGTATAACCTCAGTTGATTGCATGATTATATTAGATTACACTGTGGAAGGTGATTCCATTATGTTTCATTAGATTAGATTCACAGGTATAGGAGTTAGGATTCCAACACATATTTTCAAGGGACACAGTTCAATCCATAACAGCAGGGCACCAGCAACACCTGTTACAAACAGATCATAGGGAACCATGAATTTGGTTTGGGGCTTATTAAAGTTTGAGATGTGTGGGAGAACATCTAAGTGGGTACATCTGTCAGACATTTGGATGTGAGTCTGGAACTCAGGAAAGATGCCAAGGCCAGAGAACTAAATTTGGGAGCTCCCGGCATAGGGATGGTGTTTAAAACCATAGTGCAGGGTGAGATCACCCAGGTAGAATGTGGCTGGAGGATAGGGCCCCAAGGAGCTCCAGCTTGGACACGTCTAGTTGAGGAGAAGGGGCGGAAAAAGAGACCAAGAGGGTGCAGCCAGTGAGAGGGGAAGAAACCAGGAAGTGTGGTGTCACAGAAGCCAAGACGGGAAAGTGTTTCCAGGAGGAAGTGGTCAGCCTAGCCAGATGCCACTGAGAAGTAAACCAACCAGATGTCGAGTCGACTCCTACTCATGGTGACCCCACATGTGTCAGAGTAGAACTAGGCTCCACAGGAGCTCCATAGAAAAATCGTGACTGATTTTTCACAGGTAGATCACCAGCCTTTCTTCTGAGGTGCCACTGGGTGGACTTGAACTTCCAACCTTTTGATTAGTAGCTGAGTGTGTTAACAGAGAAGTAAGATAAGAACAGAGAAATAACCCTTGGAGGTCATGCTTTAAGAAGAGTAGTTTTCTGTGAAGAGAAGGGGTAGAAACCAGATTGGAATAAGGCGAAGCATGGGTGGGAAGGCAAGAAGTGTAGGCTGTAAATGTAGACAACACTTAGAAGATCTTGGCTTTGAAGGGGTTCAAGAAATGAGGCAGTAGTTTGGTGGAAGTGTCAAGAAGTTTTTTAGAGATGGAAAATTCTAGAACATATTTGTCTGTGAAGTGTAATGAGTCTGTGGAGATAGAGGGGAGAGACTGATGTAGAAAGAGAGGGGACAGCTGCGGGAGGAAGTCCTTGGGAGGGGATCCAGCACTCAGAAGGAGGAGGGGTGGGGCTGGGGTGGGAGAAAGGTCACAGCTTCGGGGAATGAGAAGGTGGAAGACTTGGGAAGATGGGGAAATTCCTGACGAGTAGTTCCTATTTTCTCAACAAGTGTGAGATGTTTGTGAGTATAGAAACTCAAACCAGAGGGAGAAACCCAGTTGGAGTAAGGGGAAGTGTTATGTGTTAGGAGCCCACTTGAGGTCTGTGATCGTGAATTTGAGTCAGGTGAACTCACGATCTGATGTTCTCCAGCCACCTCCACTGGCTGCTTGGGTGCAGGACAGGAGAGGATGGGAGGTTAGGTTCAGCCAAGATGAGGGAGGAAAGGAGGAGCTGGGGGAATCTAAATTTGACCAGGAAGGAAGGAAGGCAGCCGCAGAGAGAGTGATGCGGAGAGAGAAAGTGACCATACGATAGGGACTTGACCAGCACCCAGCTCACCAGGGAGGCCTCCCATCCCCACAGAGGCGCCAAGCAAGCCCATCACAGTGACCGTGGAGGAGCAGCGGAGCCAGAGCGTGCGCCCCGGGTCTGACGTCACCTTCATCTGCACGGCCAAGAGCAAGGTGGGCAGGGCAGAGAGTGGGGACAAGAGGGAGTCTGTCTTCTGGGGTCTCTGAGCCCACCCATGATCCCAACCCTGTCCCCCTTGCCCTGCAGTCTCCAGCTTACACCCTGGTGTGGACCCGCCTGCACAATGGGAAACTGCCATCCCGAGCCATGGATTTCAACGGCATCCTGACCATCCGCAATGTGCAGCCGAGTGATGCGGGCACCTATGTGTGCACCGGCTCCAACATGTTCGCCATGGACCAGGGCACAGCCACGCTGCATGTGCAAGGTGCATCCCTCACCCGTGTACCTGATCCATCCAGCCCTAGCTGTCTCCCAGGCCCACCAGGACCAGGGCACCGTTTACTCACTCACTGGTAGTTTCTGAGCATTACAGTATGCCAGGTCCTGGTTTAGGCTCCAGAGAGGGAAGAGAAAGACAAACAGGATCTCTGCCCTCCTGAGGTATACGTTCTAGCTGTGGAGACAGTAAACATGGGAACACATGAATAAATAGGATCATTACACATGGTGATGAGTGCTAGAACAGGAATAAACAGAGTACTAAAAGAGAAATGACAGGGGGAGGGTGGGCTACTCTAGATGGGGTGGCCAGAGAGGGCCTTTCTGGAGAGGTGACATCTAAGCTGAGCTGAGGCCTGAAGGAAGAGAAGGTGTTCAGCCATGTAAAGAGCTGGCAGAGTGTTCCTAGCAGAGGGAGCAGCACATGCAAAGGCCCTGAGGCAGGAGCATGTTGGTGTGTTTCAGGAACATCGAGGCTAGCGTGGCTAGAGCTGAGGGAGGGAGAGTAGTAAGGAGCCTTGAGATGTGGGTAAAGGATATCCAGAGCACGCAGGATTTGGTGGACCATAGTAGAGAGTTTGGATTTTATTCTAACAGCAACGGGGAGCCATGGAAAGGTCTTAGGTGGAGTGACAAGATCCCCTTGATATTTTAAAAGCTCCCTCTGGCTGCTGTGTGGACAGACGGCCATGGGAGCAAGAGTGGAAGCCGAGAGAACAGCCAGTAGACTTGCCGTGGGTCAGACAACACTCCCTACCCTAACCATGTATTCTTTCTCCTCTCCTCTCAGCCTCAGGTGCCCCAGCCGCCCCTGTGGTCTCCATCCACCCACCGCAGCTCACAGTGCAGCCTGGGCAGCTGGCGGAGTTCCGCTGCAGCGCCACAGGGAACCCCACACCCACCCTGGAATGGACAGGTGAGGTTGTGGTGGCACTGACATTCAGAGCCCTAGCTCTTCTGGGTAGGGGAGGGCAGGGCAGGACTCCAGGCTGTGGGGTCTACAACTCCTGTTGGGAGGGAGCTAGGGCAGCCCCAGACCCAATGGGTGCTGACTCCACTTCTCCACATTAGGCGGCCCTGGTGGCCAGCTCCCTCAGAAGGCCCAAATCCATGGTGGCATCCTGCGCCTGCCAGCTGCGGAGCCCTCAGATCAGGCCCAGTACCTGTGCCGTGCCCATAGCAGCGCCGGGCAGCAAGTAGCCAGGGCCATGCTGCATGTGCACGGTGAGGCAGCCGGGCTGAGGGTGGGGGCTGGGAACTGGGTAGGTAGCCCAGGGGTTGTTCTCACAAGGCTTGTGTCTGCAGGCGGCAGTGGGCCGAGGGTCCAGGTGAGCCCAGAAAGGACCCATGTACACGAAGGCCGCACCGTCAGGCTGTACTGCAGGGCTGCGGGTGTGCCCAGTGCCACCATCACCTGGAGGAAGGAAGGGGGCAGTCTCCCCCCACAGGTGAGGAGATCAGGCCAGATCAGGCCCAGCAGCGTCCTCACACTCACCCCCCACCCTCCCACCTCCACTTCCTACCCTATCTGCTCGTCTGCTGGTTCCCTTCACTTCCAAGATGGCAACCTGCTCAGATGGTACATCCTAGGAGGTAGCAATTATCTGCCTCTTGGTTTGCTGCCTGCTCAGTCCTCCTTGGTGCTCTGTTGTTGTTGTTAGTTGTTGTCAGGTCGGCTCCCATTTACGATGACCTTATGTATAACAGAACAAAACATTGCCCAGTCCTGCACCATCTTCATGATTGTTGGCATGTTTGAGTCCTTTATTGCAGCTATTGTGTGGTGCCTTCCATCCTAGTGGGCTCATCTTCCAGCACTATATCAGACAATATTCTGTTGTGATCCATAGGGTTTTCACTGGCTAATTTTCAGAACTAGATCTACAGGCCTTTCTTCCTAGTCTGTGTAAGTCTGGAAACTCCACTGGAACCTGTCCACCATGGGTGACCCTGCCGGAATTTGAAATACTGATGGTATAGCTTCCAGCATCACAGTAACATGCAAGCCACCACAGTACGACAAACTTGCGGACAGGTGGTGGCTTGGTGCCCTGCTGTGCCCTGTCCTTGGCTCTGTGCCTGCCTCTACCTTCTATGCTCCCTCTTTCCGAGCCCTTGCCAAGCTGCCTTGCGTTCTCTGGTGGCTGACTCTTCTCGCCCATGGCAGGCCCGGTCAGAGCGCACAGACATCGCCACGCTGCTCATCCCAGCCATCACAACCGCCGACGCTGGCTTCTACGTCTGTGTGGCCACCAGCCCTGCAGGCACCGCCCAGGCCCGTATTCAGGTGGTCGTCCTTCCAGGTGAGAGGCCTCCAGGGCTGGGGAGCAGGGAGGGCCGGCCAAGGCTCCCCTGAGGCCAGCTTACACCGCTCTGGCTTCCTGCCTTAGGTGGCAGCTCACCACCAGTCAAGATTGAGTCCTCATCCCCTTCTGTGACTGAAGGGCAGACGCTTGACCTCAACTGTGTGGTGGCAGGGCAGGCCCATGCCCAGGTCACATGGTACAAGCGAGGGGGCAGCCTCCCTCCCCACGCCCAGGTATGAGGGTCCCTGAGCCCGGGGAGGGCGGTCTAGAGGTACAAGGCTCTGGCCAAGGTGATCTTGCCCGGGTGGAGGCTTCCCACTGCCCAGGGCACTCCCCTCAAGCGGGGCCAGGCCTCGTGACCTTCCGTCCCCACCTTCCATGTGGGGCAGCTCAGAGCGGCGCCAGTGAGTGTTTGATGAATGAATCACTGAGGCTCAGAGGGCATGGTGACTACGTCCCCTTCCCTGTCCTCAGACCTCTTCCCTTACCTGGCCCAGGTCCACGGCTCCCGGCTACGGCTCCCCCAGGTTTCACCAGCTGATTCTGGCGAATACGTATGCCGAATGGAAAACGAGTCGGGCCCCAAGGAGGCTTCCATCATTGTCTCTGTCCTCCACAGCGCCCATCCAGGCCCCAGTTACACCCAAGGTGAGGAGCCAGGCAGGGCTGGCAGGAGCCAAGCCCTAGGATCTCACCACTAATCCCAGGGAAGGTGCCTGCAGTCTCCAGGGGCATGGAGACAAGGGGGGCATTCTAGGCAGGTTTGACCCTCTACTCACTGCTCAGGGAGATGGGGAGGTAGGGCTGGGCATGGGGATTAGGTTGATCTGGCTTGCTTGGGGCCCCATGATGAGGGTGCTATTTTCAAAATTTGTCAGGAAGCAGCAGTACAGGGTTGAACACCGAGTTTACAGTCAGAATGACCTGGGTTCAAATCCTGGTGCTGCCCCTTATCAGCCTTGAACAAGCTTTGTAGGCCTTAGTTTCCTCATCTGTGAAATGGGGACAATTACCATGTACCTGCTAGGTTATGGTATGGTTTAAATGAGATGATGCTAATGTCAAGTGTTTCTTGAGCACAAGGGAGTTGTATTATTATCATCTGCAGCCTGGGGCCCAACCTGGGCACTAAACATCCTTGGTTCCCTGTGGGCTGAAGCAGACTAAGATCACATATCAGGAAGTCATGGGTAGGCAAATAGGCCTTGAGTCCAAGTTGGAGGTTAGAGAGCTGAGGAGGGGCCTGGCAGGGCATGCTGAGGGGTGGAAGAGCATCATCTCAGCCTCAGAAGGGTCTCACATCTGCCTCCCAAGCTTGGGTCATATCCCAGGACCTCTGCCCAGGGCTGTAGGACTGGGGCTCAGGAGCTTAGGCCTCTGAGCTCCTCTGTGCCCCAGCCCCCGGCAGAGCCCCAGCTCCAGGCAGTACCCAGCCCATCCGAATAGAATCCTCCTCCTCGCACGTGGCTGAAGGGCAGACGCTGGATCTGAACTGCGTGGTACCTGGGCAGGCCCACGCCCAGGTCACGTGGCACAAGCGTGGGGGCAGCCTCCCTGCCCGGCACCAGGTACAGCAGCACCCCTGGGCCAGCCTGCTGGAGGGGTTGGGTCGGGCCGGTCCGGCCCCCTCCCAACCCACCCTCATTGTACACAGGCCCACGGCTCACTGCTGCGGCTGCACCAGGTGTCCCCCGCCGACTCAGGCGAGTACGTGTGCCGTGTGGTCCTTGGCTCTGGGCCCCTGGAGACCTCTGTCCTGGTCACCATCAAGCCTTCCAGTTCCAGCTCTGGCTCCATCCCTGGTGAGTGACTCCCAACAACATGGAAAGCTGAAAGAGGCGGAGAGCCTTCCAGGGTAGTGAGGGCCAAATGACTCTGCCCCTTGGTGAACTGAGGGCAGGAGGCTGGGGTTGAACACTGAGTTGGGAATCAGACTAACCTAGGTTCACATCCTGGCTCTGCCCCTTATCAGTCTTGAACAAGTTATTTTATAACTTTCTGGGCCTTAGCTTCCATCCCCCATCTTCCCGTCACTCCTTTCTATGGCCCAGTCCCTCCTTGTTTCTACCCCTGCCTCCCCTTCCTCTTTCCCAGCCTCAGCTACCCTCATCTCTCTCACTTCCTTACTCATCTCCACCCTGACCCTCCCCTTGTGGTTGCTCAGCTGAGGACATCAAGCCCAGGCCACCAGACCCCCTGCACCATGGGCCTGGCCTCAGAAGATAAGGCTAAGCTGGCTCCAGGGTACATTCCCTGCCTTCTCATGGGGAAGCATCTGCCACCCTCACCCCTGTGCCCACAGCCCCAGGACCTGTCCCGCCTGTCAGGATCGAGTCCTCATCTCCCACAGTGGCCGAAGGGCAGACCCTGGATCTGAGCTGTGTGGTGGCAGGGCAGGCTCATGCCCCAGTCACATGGTTCAAGCGTGGGGGCAGCCTCCCCGCCCGACACCAGGTACATGGCACCAGGAGGGTGGGTGGGGCCTGACTAGGGCCAAGCCAGGGATGGGAGGTATCTGGATTATGGGGGTCCCAGTGGCCCCTGAGCTGAGGAGCTGCAGTTCTCAGCTCAGGGGAGCAGGGGTGCTGGGCTCTGGAAGCCCCCCTCTCACACCCCTGCCCACGGCTGCCCAGGTCCGCGGCTCCCGCCTGTACATCTTCCAGGCCTCCCCAGCTGATACGGGAGAGTACGTTTGCCGGGCCAGCAATGGTGTGGAGGCCTCTATCACAGTTACCGTAACAGGGACCCAAGGGGCCAACTTCGCCTACCGTGAGTGGGGCCACCAGGCCAAGCCAGGAGGGAGAACAGGGATGCATGAGAGCAGCTTCGGAGAACCAGAGTGACCATGACCATCTTATGCCCCTAGCCTCTGGAGGCGTCCAGCCCATCCGCATCGAGTCCTCCTCTTCACACGTGGCCGAGGGGCAGACCCTGGATCTGAACTGTGTGGTGCCTGGGCAGGCCCACGCCCAGGTCACATGGTACAAGCGTGGGGGCAGCCTGCCTATTCGGCACCAGGTATGGAGCTGAAGAATGGAAAGGCCAAGAGGAGAAGGGGGCCCCTGGGTAGTGGGAGGCTGGATGCCCCTCTGAGAACAGGGAGACCTTGGGCCCCGTTGCAGAGGCATATGTGCAGTGGTTGGAGCCTAGACTGGAGGACTGGCCAGCCTAGGTGTGCCACCACTCATTAGCTGTATGACCTTTGGCAAGCTACCTAACTTCTCTGTGCCATAGTTACAGCATCTGTAAAATGGGAATAATAGTATCTAACTTCCAGAGTTGTCCTGAGGGTTATGTAAATAAATATGTATACCAAGTGCTCAGAGCTCTGGCTCATAGAAGGTGATATGAGCTATTATTACCGTAATACCATTAGCTGTTATTATTCCCATATTTTATAGAATTTAGGATACCATTGATTGCAATATGTACCATTATTTTATGTACCTCTAAGAAAACAAAAGCTGCCGTTTATAATTGTAAGATGATTAATTAACTATGAGATGCATCTTGACTTCAGCGACATTAAAAGTGTCTCTCAGAATTGATGGAGTATGGTATTAGTGTTGGCACAAATTCCTATAGCTCCTCCTGCCCACCACCCCGCTCCTGGAACAAGATCTCCTTCCCCCACGCCCGAACAGGGCAAGGAAATAGATCTGCAGCTGATGGCCAGGCCTCGCTGAAGAGAGTGAGGCAGGGCTGCAGATTACACACATAAGGATCCTATGAGGGCTTCCTCTGACCTTGCCCCCCATTCTGGCCAGACACACGGCTCGCTGCTGAGATTGTACCAGGTGTCTCCTGCGGACTCCGGCGAATACGTGTGCCGCGTGGTGGGTGGCTCCGGGCCCCAGGAAGCCTCCGTCCTGGTCAGCATTGAGCCTGCAGGCTCTGTGCCGGGTGAGTGATGCTGGTGGGAGGGAGGGCTGGGAGCCTAGCCCAGGGCCCACCAATCCAGCAATGGCAGGATCAAGAGGACAAACCCCAGACTCCACCTCCCACAAGACTAGTAGTCCCTGCCTCCACTCACACCTATCTCCTCTCCCCTCCCAGCCAGGAACTAACCCTCTGTCCTCTGTCCCCAGCGCTCAGAGTCACCCCCCCAGTCCGGATCGAGTCATCTTCCTCACACGTGGCTGAAGGGCAGACCCTGGACCTGAACTGTCTCGTTTCTGGGCAGGCCCACGCCCAGGTCACATGGCACAAGCGTGGGGGCAGCCTTCCTGCCCGGCACCAGGTAGGAGGTGGGGGGCCAAGCAGGGCCTGAAGGACTCTCATAGCTGCAGCATAAAGGGCACAGGCTTTGATTCAGGCATAGTCGAGTTCAGATGCTGCTCTGCCACTTGACCTTAGGCCAGTCACTTGACTTCCCTGATCCTCAACTTCCTCAACTGTCAGATGGGCTCACACTGCCTACCTCACCTATCCCATAGCATGCCAAGAAATGTTGGTCTCCCACTTCTTCTCCCTGGTGCCAAATCGCAGTGGTCCACGGCATAAATAAGGTGGTAGGCTGAACTCATTTCTGAGGCCACACTGCCTGCTCAGCCCTGGGGCAGAAGAATAGAAGGGTCATGAATGGTGGTCCTCCCTGAAAGAGCTTCGATCATGTTCTAGCTGGCTGGACCGGGCTGGGAGGGGCCGGGGAAGGGGCCGGGAGCCTGGCCATGAGCCCCAGTGCCCAGTGTTTGAGCCTGCTTCCCTCTACTCTGCCCAGGTATTTGGCTCAAGGCTGCGGCTGTCCCACGTGACCCCCGCCGACTCCGGTGAGTATGTATGCCGTGTGGCCAGCAGCTCGGGCACCCAGGAAGCTTCAGTCCTAGTCACCATCCAGCAGCGCCTTGGCACCTCCCACTGTGAGTGTCTCAAGGTCATAGCAAACGGTGGGGGGCTGCTAGGGGCCTAGCTCCACCCTCAGCAGCTCCCACACCCTGCCTCCCATCTCGCCCTCCCAGCCCAGGGTGTGGTGTACCCTGTCCGCATCGAGTCCTCTTCAGCCTCCCTGGCCAATGGCCATACCCTGGACCTCAACTGCCTGGTGGCCAGCCAGGCCCCCCACACAATCACCTGGTATAAGCGTGGGGGCAGCCTACCCAGCCGGCACCAGGTATGGATCCAGCAGGCAGGGCACACTGGCACTGGAAGTCAGGAGGGGCCCTCAGAACCACATTCTGTGCTCATTCAGTCATTCAGCAGACATTGAGCATCCACTGGTGCTGAGGATACACAGAGAAGCCCACTGACCTCAGTTGGAGGCTGTAGTAAAGCAGAAGATTCTATAATTCACTCACTAAATTTCCCTGAGAGTCCATTCCATGCCAAGTCCTGTTCTGGGCACTGAGGACTCAGAATTGAATAAGGCCCAGTGTCTGCCCTTGGGGAGCCCTGGTCTGGAGAAGAGACAGATAAGCAAAATGACAGCACAGTATGTGTGATAGGAATAGGATAGGGAGAAGGAAGCACAGGACACTGTGCAAACATCAGGGAAGTTCTCAGCAGGCTTCCTGGGGAAGTGATGGATAGGAACAGTACAGAGGCTGGAGACACTCGCCCCCCAGTCCAGAGACAGGCCATGTGCTCTGCCTGAGCCTTAAGCATGTTGCGGAGGGAGTTGTGATGGAGACTGCGGGCCCCACTCAGCCCAGGCCCAGCCCTGGGAAGGAGGGCGGCTCCCAGGGTCCAGTGGGAAGCAGCAGCAGCGCCTGAGATGGAGGTGCTGCCCCATCCACTGACACCTGCTCTCCCTCAGATTGTGGGCTCCCGGCTACGGATCCCCCAGGTGACACCGGCAGACTCGGGTGAGTACGTGTGCCACGTCAGTAATGGTGCTGGCTCCCAGGAGACCTCACTCATCGTCACCATCCAGGGCAGCGGTTCATCCCACGGTGAGAGTGGAGAGGGCAGGGGGAGGCAGAGGGCTTCCTGGCACCGTCCCTGGTGTCTGACTTGGGCTGTGTCGCCCGTCCCCCTCTGTCCCCAGTGCCCAGTGTCTCCCCACCAATCAAGATCGAGTCCTCATCCCCCACCGTGGTAGAAGGGCAGACCTTAGATCTGAATTGCATCGTTGCTGGGCAGCCCCAGGCCACCATCACGTGGTACAAGCGTGGGGGCAGCCTCCCCGCCCGACACCAGGTACAGAGTAGAGACTTGGTAGTGGGGGTGGGACCCCTGCCTCCTGTAGTGGGCAGTGCAGGCAGCCCCATGGGCAGAGAGGCTGAAGCATTAGCCAGGAATCATGGGAGTCTCCCTCCTGCCCTGGGTCTGACTAGGGAAGCTGGGAGGAGATCTGAGCCGGTCGGTGATCCTGCAGCCCCTCGACTCTCTTTTCCCGCTAGACCCACGGCTCCCGCCTGCGGCTGCACCACATGTCTGTGGCTGACTCAGGCGAGTATGTGTGCCGGGCCAACAACAACATCGATGCCCAGGAGGCCTCCATCATGGTCTCGGTCACCCCCAGCACCAGCGTCCCCGCCGGTGAGTCTGATGAGGGCCCAGGAACGAGGCAGGAAGACCCTGATACCTGTGTTCCTGGGGCAGGAGGAGTTCGGGAGTCAGAATCCTCAGATCCAGTGGTGGCCCAGGCAGGGTCTCTGCAGAAGGATGTAGATTCAAATCCCAGCTACACCACTAAGGGACTCGAGCAAGTTCCTCTCCTCTCAGGCATACCAGTAATTCCAACTTCATAGAGCTGTACTGCCCAATGCAGTGGCCACAGGCCACATGTGGCAATTCAAATTCAGATATAAACTAGAAATTCAGTTCCTCCCATTTCAAGTACTCAGTAGCCCACATGGCTCGTGGCCAGCGTATTGGACAGTGCAGATGTAGGACATTTCTATCATTGCAGAAAGGTCTGTTGCACAGCACTGCTTAGGAATTTTGTGAGGATTAAATGAGTTAATAAGGAGCCCTAGTGGCACAATGGTTAAGCACTCAATTAGCTCGGCTGCTAACTGAAAGGTTTGCTTTTTGAACCTACTCGATAGCTCCTTGGGAGAAAGACCTGGCGATCTGCTCCCGTAAAGATTACAGCTTAGAAAAATCCTATGAGGTCAGTTCTGCTGTGTCACATTGGGTCACTATGAGTCAGAATTGACTCCATGGCACACAACAACACCAAATGAGTTAATGCACATAAAATGGTTAGGACAGTGCTTAGCACACTGTAAGAGTAAGTGCTTAATAAGTGCTTAGTATTATTATTGGAGTGCAGACAACACGCTTGGCTACTAACCAAAAGGTTGGAGGTTTGAGTCCACCCAGAGGTGCCTCAAAGTCCTGATGATCAGCTTCCAAAAAACCAGTCATTGAAAATCCTATGTCAAATTCTTATGGAATCCAGACTTTCTGGAGCCACTGAGGCTAGATGAACCCTGAAACTATTACCCTGAGATACTCTTTAAACCTTAAATCAAAAATACCCCTGAAGTTATCTTTAAACCTAACAATAGTTTAGCTTAATTAGTAAAGATATCTGCCTTGAGCATTGTGCTCTTTTAAGAACTATATGGGATCAAATTGACAATGGCACTGGAAACATTAGATAGGAAAGTTAGGAAGCAGTAAGGTTATGTTAATAGGGGAGGAACAATTCAGAAAAGGAGGATAAGAGTGATTGTACAACTTCAAGCATGTAATCAATGTCACTGAATTGTACATGTAGAAGTTGTTGAATTGGTGTTATGTTCTGCTGTGTATATTCTTGACAACAACCGAAAAAGTAAAATAAATTAAAAAGAAGACTCTATGGAGCATAGTTCTACTCTGACACACATTGGGTCACCATGAGTTAGAATCGACTGGACAGCAGTTTTTTGCTTGTTTTTACTATTATTATCCATGGGTTAGCGGTTTCTAAGGCTGGGAATCCCACCATCCCAGTTGTTCCCAAATCTGACTGTATCCAGAGCCCTGAGCTGCTGCTTCTGTGCCCCTAGCCCCTGGTGGTACCCAGCCCATCAGAATTGAGTCATCATCTTCACATGTGGCTGAGGGACAGACGCTGGATCTGAACTGTGTGGTCCCTGGACAGGCCCACGCCCAGGTTACCTGGCACAAGCGTGGAGGCAGCCTCCCCACTCACCATCAGGTACGTGGGGCAGCAGATGGTGAGAGGGCTGCTGGGTGGGTAGAGGGACTCTGTCTTGGGGCCTCGTCCTCCATCCTCTGCCCAGGAAGGAGGTCAGGGAGCCCCTTGGGGTACAGTGCCCCCGGGTCAGAGGTTAGACCCCATCCCAAGGCCCTTAGAGATTCCAGATCTTACTCTCCTTCTCTGTCTCTCCATCCTGTCCCTGGTCAGACCCACGGCTCACGGCTGCGGCTGCACCAGGTGTCCCCGGCTGACTCTGGCGAGTATGTGTGCCGTGTGGTGGGCAGCTCTGGCCCACTGGAGGCCTCGGTCCTGGTCACCATTGAGGCCTCTGGCTCTAGCGCTGTCCACGTCCCTGGTAAGTGTTCCTGCAGTGGGGCAGGGAGGCTGGAGAAGGGAGGGAAGGAGGGAGGCCAGAAGGCAGAGGTTGGGGGAAGGAAATGCTTTTTGACACTGATGACAACAGACTTCTCCCTCCTGCCCACCCCCACGGTCAGCCTGGCTGAGTCAGCTGGGAAGACCCAGGACCAATGGACCAGGCCAGGTCCATGGCCCATGGGCAGTACCTGCTCATCTCTGGGAGCACAGACTTTGGAGTCTGGCCTGTATGAGCTTGAGTCCAGTTCCTCTGCCCACACTGAGATTGTTGTGCAAGGGACCTCCCCTCCTTCCTCTCTGTGCTCCACTTCCCTCATCTGTGAAATGTGGATAGTTGAGCTCTTACAACAATTAAATGAGTATTCCAAAGCCTGGAACTGCACCTCTGGAGATATGCAAGGTTTAGATGGCACCCTGATAAACACCTTTTATTTTAATCATGGTATATTAGGAAAGATGGCACAGGACTGGGCATTGTTTCTTTCTGTTACACATAAGGTCCCCGTGAGTCAGAGCCAAGTTGGTGGCAACAACAATGTATTAGGAAAAAACATAGCAGCACATCAAGCCTGTCATGATTTCATGGAAAGCATTGCCTAGAATGAGGCTAAGTAGTTAAGGTTTTTTTTTATAATGAATCGACTGAAAGGGGAATGTAAAATAATTAATAGCACAGGGGACGCATGGAAAAGTCACAGCAGAACACGATTGCTAAGTAATAAGCGTGGTAAGCACTTGCTAAGTGCTGGATGCTGTTACATTTACACATATTAATTCATTTTGTCCTCACAACAATATTTTGAGGTAGGTGTGATTGTTCTCCATTTTACAGTTTAAAAAAATGAGACGCAGAGAGGTGAAATAACTTTCTAAAAGTCACACGACTCATAAATACCAGAGCCGGAATTTGAACCCAGGCAGACTGGCCCCAGAGTCTGTGCTCTTAGTCACATACAACTCAAGCTTGGGAAATATTGGCGGTCTGGCATGGTAGTCAGTGGCATGGGGAGACAGTGAGGAGGAGATGATGGGGCCATTGCCTGCACCCCCCAGGCTAGCCCAGGCACTCCAGGTCTTGGAGGAGGGACAGGAAGAGGAAGGTGGAGAACCGGGACCATCTCCCCAGGAGGTCTCTGCTCTGGACATCTGGGCGCCTAGCGATGGGACTGAGGGCGCAGGGTGGGAGTCCCAGCTCCCTGACCTCTCCCTGTGCCCTAGCCTCTGGCGGAGCCCCACCCATCCGCATCGAGACCTCCTCATCTCGAGTGGCCGAGGGGCAGACACTGGATCTGAACTGCGTGGTGCCAGGGCAGGCCCACGCCCAGGTCACGTGGCGCAAGCGTGGGGGCAGCCTCCCCACCCGGCACCAGGTATGGGGCTGGAGAAGGTAGGACGTGGGCCCCCACCCAGGCGGTCTGCCTGAATGCAGCCCAGGAGGGAAGGTGGCCCCAGCGACTGGTGCTTGGGGAGGATTGGGGCAGGAGTCAGGAGGTTGAGAGCAGGCTGGGCACACCAGGGCTATCACTCGTCCCATAGTGCCTGGGTGCAAACCAGAAAAGGGCACCTCTTACTTAGGACACTTGACTTCCTCCTACCAGAAAAAATGCTGTAATAATGTTGTACACTGTCTGTGGTGTCCAAGGTGCGCGGCTGGGAAGGATGGAACTTACCTAACTATACACAGCAGTCCTGGGACACGGGTACCAGCAGGCTTGGACATCTGAAGGCCTTGGCCAGCCTCTCAGGTCATCCCTCTCCACTCTCGCCCCCACCCTGGTCAGGTCCACGGCTCCCTGCTGAGGCTGAACCACGTGTCCCCAGCTGATTCTGGCGAGTACTCATGCCAAGTGACCACCAGCTCAGGCACCCTGGAGGCCTCCGTCCTGGTCACAATTGAGGCCTCCAGCCCAGGCCCCATTCCTGGTGAGTGACAAGGAGCAGTGGGCAGTGCTGAGACCCATATCTGGGGGCCCTTCCTGGCCTTGATCCTCCCTGCTTTCCTGGCAGGACTCTGACTCTGGGCTCCATGCTGGCCCTGCAGCCCCCACCCTGCCCCCCAGCCAGGGGGAGTTTCAGAACAGCATCTTGGCCCCCAGGGAAGGGGACCCTTTTTAGGTCAAAGGAGCTCAGCCATGTCAGCCACTCAAGCCACCATACCTCCAGGGTACCTGGTTGGCATTCAGTGCCATCTGCTTAAGTCCCTGCCACCCATCCCCAGGAACATTGCCTCTCTCACCTACCTCTGTGCCCACAGCCCCAGGACTGGCCCAGCCTATCTACATTGAAGCCTCCTCCTCGCACATGACCGAGGGACAGACGCTGGATCTGAACTGTGTGGTGCCCGGGCAGGCCCATGCCCAGGTCACGTGGCACAAGCGTGGGGGCAGCCTGCCTGCACGGCATCAGGTACAGGGGCCAGGATGGAGCGGCTTTCAGGGCAGGCAAAGTTTGACCTGTAGTTACCTTCTGCACCCCAAGCCTCTTGCAATACCCAGTCTACTTGGGGACCACAGGGGACACAATGCTTTGGGGGGAAGAATTCACCAGCCTGGGAGTTGAGGGACCTGGGGTTTTTTGGTTTTTGTTTTTAATTTTTTTTTTATCGTACTTTAGATGAAGGTTTACAGAACAAATAGTTTCTCATTAAACTGTCAGTACACGTATTGTTTTATCACATTGGTTAACAACCCCACAACATGTCAACACTCTCCTTTCTTGACCTTGGAGGACTTTTTTTTGTGAAAATATACATAGCCAAAGGTAACACCATTTCAAAAAATTTCTACATGTACAATTTAGTGACATCGATTACATTCTTCCAGTTGTGTTGCTCTTCTCACTATCCTTTTCCAAATTATTCCATCACCATTATCTTCAACTCACTGTCCCCTAGGCTTCCCATCAAACCTTTTGAGTTGCTGTTGTCAATTTGATCTCACATAGATAATTCTTTTTTTTTTTCTTTTGTTCTTTAAATGAAGGCTTACAGAACAAATAGTTTCTTATTAAGTAGTACATATATTGCCCTATGAAAATGGTTAACAACCCCACGACATGTCAACACTGTCCCTTCTCAACCTTGGGTTCCCTATCACTAGCTTTCCTGTTCCCTCCTACCTTATAGTCCTTGTCCCTGGACTCCTGTGCCTCATTAGTCCCATTTTGTTTTATGGGGCTGCCCAATCCCCGGCTGAACGGTGAACTTCGGGAGTGACTTCACCACTGAGCTGAAAAGGTGTCCGGGGGCCATACACTCGGGGTTTCTCGAGACCTGGGTTTTGCTCCTGGCTCTGCTACTAGACCACTTCCTGGTCCTCAGTTTCCTCCTGTGTAAAATGAGTAGGTTGGATTTCTAGGGGTCTGTGAATGAAGCTTCCTTGATAAGCATCAGGTGGAGCCCTGAACACCTGAGCCCATGGTAGGACCTGGTACTAGCAAAGCCAGGCTTAGGGACTTGCCCTGTCCCAATGCTTGGCCTGATGGCTGCCCCTTCATGCTTTGGCAGACCCACGGCTCCCGGCTGCGGCTCCACCACGTCTCCCCCGCTGATTCTGGCGAGTATGTCTGCCGCGTGATTGGCGGCTCAGGGCCTGAGCAGGAGGCCTCCTTCACAGTCACAGTCCTACCCAGTGCGGGATCCTCCTACCGTGAGTGTGGTGAATGCATGGTGGGACCAGGAGAAGAAGACCCTGGAGCCCAGGCAGAGCCTCCATTGGTCAAGCCGCCCCACCCTTGCTGAGCCCACCCCTCTCCCCCCATCCCCAGGCCTCAGAAGCCCAGTCATCTCCATTGACCCACCCAGCAGCACTGTGCAGCAGGGCCAGGATGCCAGCTTCAAGTGCCTCATCCATGATGGGGCAGCCCCCATTAGCCTTGAGTGGAAGACCCGGAACCAGGAGCTGGAGGGTGAGCTGGAGGGTGAGCTGGGCAGGGGGTTGGGGGAGGACTAGAGGCCAGTGTGAGGGTATGGTGCAGGCAGGGGACAGAAGGCTAAGGTGGCATCAGACTCATTGTGTGACCCTGGTTAGGCCTTCCCCTCTCTGGGCCTCAGTGTTCCCATCTGTATGGTGAAGGGGGTGGACCCAGGAGTCCCCAAGGACTCTCATCTGCAACCATCTGTGACTCTGAGAGTTCCTCACCCCTAGGGATCGGGGACATGGAGCAAAGGTACCCCAGGTGGCAGTGCCAAGGCATTAGAAGGAAGAACAACAGCCCAGGGCCAGGTCAACCCTCAATGACCATATCTTTCCCCCATGCCAACCCCACAGATAACGTCCACATCAGCCCCAACGGCTCCATCATCACCATCGTGGGCACCCGGCCCAGCAACCACGGGGCCTACCGCTGCGTGGCCTCCAACGCTTATGGCGTGGCCCAGAGTGTCGTGAACCTCAGTGTGCATGGTGAGGGGCGTCACCCCCATGGGATTCCAGCCCAGGTTCTAAGCTCAGACTTTCAGGTTTAAATTCTGACTCTGCCGCTGACTCCCCTGTCACCTTGGGCATTCTCCCTGTCTGAGCCTCAGTTTCCACATCAGTGCAATGGGGAGACTAGTGCCAGCCTGCAGTTACAGTGGTGGGGCCTGTGACAGTGAGTGACCAGTGGTGCCCTATGTGTCAGTGGTGGCTGTTCCTCTGTGCAGGGCCCCCGTCAGTGTCCGTGCTCCCCGAGGGCCCTGTGCGGGTGAAAGTCGGAAAGTCTGTCGCCCTGGAGTGTGTCAGTGCAGGGGAGCCCCACTCCTCGGCTCGTTGGACCCGCATCGGCAGCCCCCACAAGTTGGAGCAGCGGATGCACGGGCACGTGGACAGCCACACAGTGCTGCAGGTGAGGCATCGCTTTCCCAGTGACCAGAAGCCAGGGCATTTCCTCTCTGGGCCTGCGTCCTAATCCAGGGCCCAGCCTGGAATGGGTGCTTAGAGGAGAGAGTGATGGGTGGGCAGGTGGGTGATGAATGGATGGAGGGAGAAAGGAAGTGATGCAATATGTGGATGGGTATGTGGATTAGAGGATGGAGAGAAGAAAGAAGGTAAGTGGAAGAAAGGAGGAAAGAAGGAATTGATGGAAGGATGAATGGATGGATGGGTGGGTTGGTCAGTGGATGGATGGGAGGGTGAGTGGATGGATCAGTGAATAAGTAGCTGGATGGATGGACGGACGGGTGGGTGGGTGCGTCAGTAGATGGATGGGTGGGTCAGTGGATGGATGGGTGGACAAGTAGCTGGATGGATGGATGCATGGATGGGTGGGTAAGTGGATGGATAAGTAGATGAGTGGATGGGTGGATGGACAAGTAGCTGGATGGATAGCATTGACGGATGTCATGAACAACCAGGATGAGCCCCCAGGCAGCCAGTCAGATGGGAGGGCAAAAAACCAAGAGAATGGTAGACAGGAGAGATAAAACCAAGTGATAGCTGGAGGCTGATGGCAGGGTCTTTCCCTTAGCACCCACATAACGGAAGTCCTTGCTTGCTTCCAGATTTCATCAGCTAAACCATCTGATGCAGGCACCTACGTGTGCCTAGCTCAGAATGCACTGGGCACGGCCCAGAAGCGGGTGGAGGTGATTGTGGACATGGACACCATGGTCCCTGGGGCCCCCCAGGTCCAGGTGGAAGAAGTCGAGCTGACCGTGGAGGCAGGACACACGGCCACCCTGCGCTGCTCAGCCACAGGTGTGGACAGGGACTGGCACACAGGGCAGGCAGAGCCCTGGTGCCCTGGGACACGAGAGATCTGAAGATGCCAGCATGCTTGGGGAGGGGGCGTCACTGCTGGCATCTCCCAGCAGTGGCAGAGGTGCCCATTGAGTGCCCCCAGTGGAGCGACAGGATTACCCAGGACCTGCTCCTACCATCACCACCTACAGCTGGTCCCTGAGGCAACTCGGTGACCTCTGCCATTCTCCACTACACAGGCAGCCCTACCCCCACCATCCACTGGTCCAAGCTGCGCTCCCCGCTGCCGTGGCAGCACCGGCTGGAAGGCAACACACTGATCATCCCCCGGGTAGCCCAGCAGGACTCAGGCCAGTACATCTGCAATGCCACTAGCCCTGCTGGGCACGCGGAGGCCACCATCACCCTGCACGTGGATAGTAAGGCGTTTGTCCCACACTTTGGGCTCCTCTCTCTGCCCTGCATGGAGGCCTGAGCCCCTCATCAGGCTCCACCTACCCTGAAAAGAACCCCAGGAACCCCATCCACAGGGCCCCCTGCACCTCAGGCCCCAGAGCCTGCCCTTGCCTAAAACCCACAGCACCTCCTGGGACCTTTGCTTTCCGCATCCCTAGTCCTCTGGGCTCCCTCGTCCTTTGCCAGGTTGCCTGGATCCAGCTTCCTGCTCCTCCCTGACCTCTGTGCCTGCCCTACCCTCACTTCTTTCCTGCTCCTCTCAGGCCCACCGTATGCCACCACGGTCCCAGAGCACGCTTCAGTGCAGGCGGGGGAGACCGTGCAGCTGCAGTGCCTGGCCCACGGGACACCCCCGCTCACCTTCCAGTGGAGCAGGGTGGGTGGCAGCCTCCCTGGGAGGGCGGTCGCCAGGAACGAGCTGCTGCGCTTTGAGCCCACGGCCCCCGAGGACTCAGGCCGCTACCGCTGTGAGGTCACCAACAGAGTAGGCTCTGCAGAGGCCTTTGCCCAGCTAACTGTCCAAGGTGAGCATGCCAGCCTCACAGTGGCAGAAGGGGTCAGCTTCCCTGCAGGCCCATCACTGAGCCCTTCACTTACTCAGCCACAGGTGCTGGGAGGTCGGCACAGGGGTGGGAAGGCCTCCGTCTGTTACCCACCTGGAATGCCCCACCTGGAACACAGCGTTGAGTTCCACTGTGCTGTGCCAATGTGCCATTCCCCTGTTCTGTGAGGCCCAAGGCGGGCCTGCCTCCTCCAGGAAGACCCCCAAGTACTGTGCTTTCAGCTCCTCTAGCTCTCTTTGCTGCTTCCCTCCCTTAGCATTGATAAAGCACTGCCGGAGGCTGTTGTGTTTACGTAAAAACCCCCTCCTGCCTCACCTGCCAGACTGTGAGGATGCTCAGGGAGGGCCTGGGCCCAGTCATCTCAGCAGCCCAGGCCTGTCTGCCACAGGCCCCAGGACGGGCTGGGTCGATGCTTGATGGTGATGATGATGAATGTGACAAGGTGGTGCCCACCCCGACATACCCAAGGCTTCAGTGGATCTCCAAAGGATCTGGCATTTCCGTGGCCTCCCACGTCAGTGCCACAAAGCCTAACAAGGGCTGTCAGGCTCAGGATTCTAGAAGCAGAAAACCAATTAGCCCAGTGGTTAAGAGCCTGGGTTCTGGAGTCAGACAGGCCTGGGTTCAAAGCATAGCTTGATCACTTGCAAGCTATGTGACCTCAGCCAAGTCATTTAACGTCTTTGGGCCTCAGTTTCTTCATCTGGAAGGTGGAGAGCATAACAACAATTATGAGGATGGCACAGGACCAGGCAGTGTTTCGTTCTGTCTTACAGAGGGTCACTGAGTCGAACCTGACTCAATGGCACCTAACAAGGTGGAGAGAACAGTGCCCGCCACGTAGGCCGAGTTAAAAAGATATCCATATGTAAAGCCCATGGCACACAGTAGGCACTTAGTTGCTGGTGATAGCAAGCATTCATGCCCACCTTCCTGCCCACCCTGGCACATATAGGTGTTGTCACTGTGGCCAAGTCCCTGGAGCTGGAATAGCCTTTGCTGCCCTTCCTTAAAATGTCTGAGGCTTTCCAAGACTGACGCCTCCTGCTCTGTCTTGGGCTGCCTTCCCCTCCCAAAGGCCAGGGGCTTGTGGAAGCACAGAGCCCAGCCCTCCACAGGTGCTTAGATGTGTTTATTGAATGACTGACTGCCTGCATGAGCAAATGAATGAATCTGCCAATGAAGGGCCTTTCTTCCTGGTCAGAGAGCCTACGAGAAGAACATCCTTTGACTGTTGGGACAGGGGTTTCCTGGGTCCCTGGGGGCATCAGGGACAAGACGTGCACGCACATACACACCGAACCTTCTCTCTATCCCTGCAGGCTCTGTACCCGCCGGTTTTCTCCCCGACACTTCCGTCCCAGCAGGGTTCTCGCCCACCGTGCACGTGACGCCTCAGCTGGAGACCAAGAGCATTGGGTCCAGTGTGGAGTTCCATTGTGCTGTGCCCAGTGACCGGGGCACCCAGCTCCGCTGGTTCAAGGAAGGGGGTCAGCTGCCTCCTGGCCACAGCGTGCAGGATGGGGTACTGCGGTGAGTGGGGGTTGGGGCAGGATTGGGCTTGTCACCCCAGTCCAGGGCACACAGTAGGCCGAGTTAAAACACCTGATGTATGGGGTGGCATGAAGCAGTGTCCTTGGGCAAGTCATTTCACCTCCTTAAGCGTCAGTTTTCTCAGCTGTGCAGTGGGTTCTATGAGACTGAAATGATCTAAAGCACTTAGCACGGTAAACAGAGGCCCATATTCATGTTATTATTAGATGAAAGGAAACAGGCTCTGGCCCCAGACACATACAGACGATCTCACATGTAAGCCCTGCCACTTGATAACTGTGATCTTGAGCTCTAGACCACAAGGTCTTTGTCTATAAAGTGGGTGTAGTGATACCCACCCTGCCTACAGTAAACTGTGTGAAAGCCGGAACCCACGTAAGGCGGAAACCTGTCAGAGAAGGAAAATGCAAATATTTTCCACTAAAATGAGTGATGGAAAGGTGGTAAGACTGCACCCTGTCAAAGCAGGAAAACGCGTGCGACCTGGGAAAACAAGGCAGTCCGTCGAGTTCTGGCTCTCACAGGTTTCACTGTACTTAGTTACCTTGTGTGGTGACTGGGGGACTAGAAGGATGCCCTGTGTGTTGATCTGTGGCAGCTTTGAATTCTCCTGCCATTGCAAAGTGGTCTCATCAGTTGTTTTTACTCCCTGATGCCTTATTATTTTTTCTTTACAGAATCCAGAACTTGGACCAGAGCTGCCAAGGGACATACGTGTGCCAGGCCCATGGACCATGGGGACAGGCCCAAGCCAGTGCCCAGCTGGTTGTCCAAGGTAGGATGGTTTCCCTGCTGGCAGCAGGGGACAAAGGTGAAAAGGGAAGAAGGAGGTGCAGCAATCGGACGATGTTCCCCAGGAAGCCCCTTAAATGCATAAGAATAAAGAGAATTATTTAACTGCATCATCCTTGTGCCTAGCATAGAGTAAGGGACTTGATAAATTTATTGCAAGGGAGGAAGAAGAGAGATGAGTGGGTGGGCAGTCAGACAAGCCAACGAACAAATGAATAAGTGGATAAATGCACGAGTAAATGAATAAACAAAAGGAGCAAACGAGTATACTAATGAGTGAATGCACAAAAAAATGAAGGAAAAAATGGATGCCTAGGGCTCCAGGCAGTCAGCAGCCTCCCTTGGGCCAGGCCTGAGGCGGGCTGGCCTCATCTGTACCTCTGCCTCTCTGCTTCCCTAGCCCTGCCCTCAGTGCTCATCAATATCCGGACCTCCGTGCAGACCGTGGTGGTTGGCCACGCTGTGGAATTCGAGTGCCTGGCGCTGGGTGATCCTAAGCCCCAGGTAACCTGGAGCAAAGTCGGAGGGCGCCTACGGCCTGGCGTTGTGCAGAGTGGAGGTGTCATCAGGATCCCCCAGGTGGAGCTGGCCGACGCGGGACAGTACCGCTGCACCGCTACCAATGCCGCTGGCACCACCCAGTCCCACGTGCTGCTGCTCGTGCAAGGTGAAGGCCAGCAGGGATCCCTGTGGGGCAGGGGCCTTCTGGTGCCGCAGTCCCCTGCCTCCCTGCGTTACTCTTCTTTTCTACTCTGTTGAGGGATTTTCCATTTTGTGTATTTAAGGGGTAGGTTTTATAACGAGCAGTGGCAGCAGGGGATGAAAGTCAGCATTCCCCTGAGGCAGGCTGGACCTTACAGAGAGAGAACTATGCCTTGGGCCAAAATTGAGCTGGGGATGGGGCATCTAAAGGAAAAAGGATACCTAGTCCTCGACTGGGGTCTGGGTGGCGCAAGTGGTTTGCAATCAGCTGCTAACCTAAAGGTTCAGAGTTTGAACCCACCCAGTGGCTCTGTGGAAGAAAGGCCTAGCGATCAGATTACATCCAAGAAGACGTCATAGAGTGGTTCTATTTTGTAACACATGGGGTCGCCATGAGTCGGAATCAACTCGACAACAACAGGTTTTTTTAGTGCTTACCTACAGAAAGTTCCGGCCCTGACTGGGGTGAGCTGCAGTCCAGTCTGATGGCAGAGACATAACATAAACACGAACAGACGTCAAACAGAGTATAAAACAAGGACAAAAGATTCAGGGCAAAGAAACAAGTCTGTGTTTTCTTTAAAGGCGATTCCTTTTTACCTGAAACCCTATGCTTTACCCCCAAACCTACTCACCCATACTGTGCTAGAACCCCTTTCTCAGGTCCCCAAAAGACTGCACAGTTTTCTGCCTAGGTGTGGGGCCCACCTGGAAACTCCTCCCCTGTTAGCTCTTCCCCCTCCCCACCCCGAGAAGTAGTAGGAGTGTTGAGGTGGTCTCAGGCTATGGACTCGCGTGGACCTGTCCCTAAACCCTGACTCTGCCTGGTTCTATCTGTACAACCAGGAGTGAGCAGCCACTTCTCCCCCGCTTAACCACAATTTCTCATCTGTAAAATGAGGACATAGTACCTCTCTCTAAGAAATGAACAAGATTAAACAAGTCAAGGCATAGTGCTAGGCACATAAATGGTGGCTGTAATCATCTTGGTGATTTGTCTCCTTTCCCCCCAGCCTTGCCGCAGATCTCAACACCCCCAGAGGTCCGTGTGCCTGCTGGCTCTGCAGCTGTCTTCCCCTGCATGGCCTCTGGCTACCCCCCACCTGACATCACCTGGTCCAAGGTAAATGTGGGCAGGGGACCAGTGGGCATACCTGAGGGGCAGGGAACAGGTCTTAACTATCTCAGTCTCCCCAGGACCTGGCACAAGGCTAAGTGCTCAGTATTTGCTGAACGGAGCCCTGAAAGTGGCCCTGAGGCAGGGTTGGAGACTGACCCTTGGGAGGTATGGGCCAAGGCCAGGTCCAAGTGCTGTGTGTTTGCAGCTGGATGGCAACCTGCCACCCAACAGCCGTCTGGAGAACAACATGTTGATGCTGCCCTTGGTCCGACCCCAGGATGCAGGCACCTATGTCTGCACTGCCACCAACCGCCAGGGCAAGGTCAAAGCCTTTGCCCATCTGCAGGTGCCAGGTAAGATCCGCCCCATTGGAACTGGGCAGCACCCTCACTCCCAGATGGGCATCCCCTCTAACTACACCTTCTGCTGGCAGAGCGGGTGGTGCCCTACTTCACGCAGACCCCCCACTCCTTCCTGCCACTGCCCACCATCAAGGACGCCTACCGGAAGTTTGAGATCAAGATCACCTTCCGGCCCGACTCAGCTGATGGTGAGCAGGAAGGGAGCTGATTTGGGTGGCCTGGCCTGGAGTAGGGATATCTTGGGGTAGCCTGTTATCGTAGTCCAGGCCCTGGCAGCCCCAGTCCTGCCCACCTCCCTCAATACTCCCTGTCTAGGAGCCCTCAGGCCTGCCAGGCCTCTCAGTCAAGCCCCTCTCTTCAAGCCTCCTCTCTCCTCCATCCCTACACCCCTGTGGTATATCTTGAACTTCCCATGGTCCCATCTTCTGCTATTGGGGCGTCCATATCCAGCCTCTTGTCCCATCTTCCGACTGCCGTCTCTGTTGTTTCTCCCTCTATGTCTTTCATCGCTCACCCTCACCTCCTCTCTCTCTCTCTCTCTCTCTCTCTCATCCGTCTCCTCCCATCTCTTTCGGGTCTCTGCCTTTCACTGTCCAGGCCTCCTTCTCTACTCGGGTGAGTCTCTGCCTTCCTTTCCCACTTCAGGTAGACCTGGCTGTGTGAGTGAAGCAAGTTCCCCTTCTCTCTGGGCGCTCCCAGCAAGGCCCCTCTAATTGGGTCATCAACCCTGAGATAGTGAGAGGGCCCTGGCCGTGTGAGGTGTGCCAAAGGGTGGGACAGGAGGTTAGAGTGGAAAGGCTCAGGGGAGAGCTGGGGTCGTTCTCGGGGCTGGGGCCCACAGGGAGCCTTGTAGCAGGACAGGCAGCCCTAACCTAGCTGTGCCTGCCCAGGGATGCTGCTGTACAATGGGCAGAAGCGGACCCCAGGGAGCCCCACCAGCCTGGCCCACAGGCAGCCTGACTTCATCTCCTTCGGCCTCGTGGGCGGAAGGCCCGAGTTCCGGTGAGAACTTTGCCCTCCTCTTCACAGGGAAGGAGGGGCTGGGAGACAGGATGGCAGGGCTTTACCACCCTGGGCTGAGTGGTACAAAGGAGGTCCTAGAGCAAGGAGGAGATGGGATCTTTACCCTTGGCAATCATGCAGTCTGCTGGAGTGGGCACAATAAGTCAGTCAGATGGAGCAAGCAACCTCAGACGGTTGAAGCACTCGGGCAGAAGCACTCGGTGGTACTGACTGCCTGCTTGTGGGTGGGACTGCTGCAGGTCAGGAGTCATTCATTCATTCAGCAGCTATTTGCTGAACACCTACTGTGTGCCAGGCACTAATGCAGAGATCAACAAAACAGATCAAGCTCTGGCCTTTGTAGGAATGTATATTCTAGTAGGGAAAAACAAGCCATAAATAAAGAAAGGAAGCAACAAGGCAATTCCGGAGAGAGGAGTATTCTGAGAAAGTGAAGGCAGATGATGGTTGGGGTGCACTGGAACCAGGGGGGATTGGAGCCCCATGGGCTGCTCTGGAAGTGTTCCCAGAGAAACAAAGTGGGGAGAGAAGACCTGGGGGAGCGCCAAGGATGGGTTGAGCTGGGGTGGGTTGACAGAGTGGGAGGACAAGGCAGGGGCAAGGGTTGGAGCAGCCCCAGAGCCGGGACTACAGGAAATGGTGGTGTCCCTCCTCTGGCGCCCCTTCGCCCAGGTTAGGTCCCCTCCCCAGCCCTTCCTATGAACTCCATTTCCACCTTCTGCCATGACCCCACCCCATGGAGCAGGTTTGACGCAGGCTCTGGCATGGCCACCATCCGCCACCCCACGCCACTGGCCCTGGGCCAGTTCCACACCGTGACCCTGCTGCGCAGCCTCACCCAGGGCTCCCTGGTTGTGGGCAACCTGGCCCCAGTCAATGGGACCTCCCAGGTGAGACCCACACCTGACCCCCTATTCCCAGCCCTCACCCCTGCCCAGCCTCTGCCTGCTATTCCTCACTTCCTTACCTCCCTAGGGCAAGTTCCAGGGCCTGGACCTGAATGAGGAACTCTACCTGGGCGGATACCCGGATTACGGTGCCATCCCCAAGGCGGGGCTGAGCAGCGGCTTTGTAGGTGAGCCCCTTCCCCACTCGCAACTGGGGCCAAGCCTCGGCTGGCTGGTAGAGCCCATGGCAGCTCGGGAGGACGTTGTAGGGGTGGGCTGGGACTGGACGGGCTTCCTGGGACCCACCTAGCTCATCCTGCCTGCTCGCCCCCCAGGCTGTGTCCGGGAGCTGCGCATCCAGGGTGAGGAGATTGTCTTCCACGACCTCAACCTCACGGCACATGGCATCTCCCACTGCCCCACCTGCCGGGACCGGCCCTGCCAGGTGACCCTGCCATGCAGCCTAGCCACCCCATCCTCTGCCCTCGGCTGTAGCTGGCCTCTGTGGTCAGTAGGGGAGGGCTGGAATGTCCTTGGCCTGACTTCTGGGGGCCACTTTGCAGAATGGGGGCCAGTGCCATGACTCAGAGAGCAGCAGCTATGTGTGCCTCTGCCCGGCCGGCTTCACCGGGAGCCGCTGTGAGCACTCGCAGGCCCTGCACTGCCACCCAGGTATGTGCCCACACCACCCAATCACTGCACCCTGGATACTTACCTCTGCCCCATTGCTGTTCCTTCATAGCCGCCCCCACCTGCTGCTCTGCAGTATTAGCCATGTTACATCACTCTTAACTCAAGTAGTACTCCCGCCATGTACTCACCCTGCCCATCCCATGTACATGCACCTCCCCATCACTGTTACCCAGTTGCCCCTCTCTATCACTGTTACCCAAGTGCCCACCTCCATCACTGTTACCCAGGTGCCCACCTCCATCACTGTTACCCAAGTACTTCCTACTTCTCTTATTGCTGCCACTCAGGTACTCACTCTGCTCCGTCACTTGCTCCCTGGGTACCTACCACCTCCCCATCTTATTCCCCAGGTTCCCCCCCACTACCTGCTACCTAGGTACTCATTACTCTCCCAGTATTATCCAGGTACAGTCTTTTCAAGAACAGCACAGTCACTCATTCATACTGACCCCCCCCCCCACTCCACTACTACCGCCTCTACTCCCCCAACCCCGCTGTTAGCGCTGCCCAGCCTCCTCGGGCCCCACCCTCGCCGTAATCCATTTCTCCCTCCTCGCCGTCGGAGTTCCTGGTTGGTGCACACAGTGAAGCATTGGACTACTAGCTGAAAAGTTGGCAGTTCAAACCCACCCAGAGGCACCTCAGAAGACAGGCCTGGCGATCTGCTTCCAAAAGGTCACATAGCCTTGACAACTGTGTGGAGCGCAGTTCTACTCTGCACACATGGGCTTGCCATGAATCGGAATCTACTCGACAGCAACTAACAACCTCCTCAGCCAGCTCCTTATGCAGCCCTCCCAGGCTGGTGTGGCTGTAATTTAACACAGGCCCCTGGGACAGGATGGGTAGGGCCCTCCCTGGGGGGGCCCCACCCTCTCTAGAGTTCCCTCAGGGTCCCCATTGGCCCTTGTCTCCCCCAGAGGCCTGTGGGCCAGACGCCACCTGTGTGAACCGGCCTGACGGTCGAGGCTACAGCTGCCGCTGCCACCTGGGCCGCTCAGGGGTGAAGTGTGAAGAGGGTGAGTGGAGCCAGTCTAAAACTCCTAGGGACCCCAGTAGAGTGGGGAAACTGGGCGGGGGCACTCTTGGGCCATGATGGGTCATGTTGTTGTGTGCCGTCGAGCCCATTCCAACTCATAGTGACCCTATAGGACAGAGTAGGACTGCTCCGTAGGGTTTCCCAGGCTGTAACCTTGATGGGAGCAGATGGCCAGGTCTTTTGTCCTACAGAGCGGCTGGTCTGTTCAAACTGCCGACCTTTCAGTTGGCAGCCAAGCGCTTAACCGTTGCGATACCAGGGTTCCTATGATGGACCATATGGATGATAACATTTTTCCAGAACCAGAGGACCTTAAAGTAACTTGCCCATCCTGAATCCAATACTGGAGGGCCTCCAAAGGCGACCCCTATCTTGGAGATCTTCCTAGGCAGGTCTGCAGTGCCAGGGAGAATGGGCCTCCAGTGCTGCTATAGCTGTTGCCCAGTTGGTCCTGAAAACTGGAGAGGGGGGCAGGTAGGGGTCCAGGAGGGGCTCTGGCATCCCCACTGCCCCCAGCTGAGCTGTGGCTGCTGCAGGTGTGACAGTGACCACCCCCTCCATGTCGGGTACCGGCTCCTACCTGGCACTGCCCGCCCTCACCAACACACACCACGAGCTACGTCTGGACATTGAGTTCAAGCCGCTGATGCCGGACGGAATCTTGCTGTTCAGCGGGGGGAAGAGTGGGCCTGTGGAGGACTTCGTGTCCCTGGCGATGGTTGGCGGGCACCTGGAGTTCCGCTACGAGTTGGGCTCAGGTGAGCACTGGGCAGCAAATGGAGATGGGTCTGTAGATGCCAAGCTTTATGACCCCCTTGGCTCCCTTAAGGAGGCTCAGTGGAATAAATTCAGGAGTCAGACAAACCATTCCATCATATTTCTTCTCTGCGTGTGACTTTAGGCAAGCCCTCTCTGAGCCTCAGTTTCCTCATTTGGAAACCAGGAAGCTGTAGGAAGCTCCCTATTTGCTGAGTCCTTGTATGTGGTGGGGTGGGGCAAGAGGCCACTTGTGCACCTAGCCCTGCCTGGTGTCCTCCCCAGGGCTGGCTGTTCTGCGGAGCCCCGAGCCACTGGCCGTGGGCCGCTGGCACCGCGTGTCTGCAGAGCGCCTCAACAAGGACGGCAGCCTGCGGGTGAATGGTGGACGCCCCGTGCTGCGCTCCTCGCCGGGCAAGAGCCAGGGCCTCAACCTTAATACCCTCCTCTACCTGGGTGGTGTGGAGCCATCCGTGCAACTGCCTCGGGCCACCAATATTAGCACTCACTTCCACGGCTGCGTCGGGGAGGTGAGGACCAGCCTCCAGAAGACAAGTTGGGAAGAAGAGGGGGTGTAAACTGGGCCCCTCCGCCTGTAGCCAACCCAAGGCCCTGGGACCAGACCCTTCACCCCTCTGAGCCTCAGTGTTCTCATCTGTAAAACGGGGATAGTAACACCTCCTTTGTACTGAGAACTGACTGGACTAATGGATGCTCCTGGTACATAGTAGGCACCCAACTTACTTTCCTCCCTACCCAGCCCTAGAGAATCTCATGCTACCACTCAAGCTCCAGTTTGGGCTCCCAGCTCCCTCTGCTACACTCTCTCTGCTGGCACACCCCTGTGCCTCTGTCTCCTCTGCCCCCATTAGTCCCTCAGTGCGCCTGTGCCCACAGGTGTCGGTGAATGGAAAGCGGCTGGACCTCACCTACAGCTTCCTGGGCAGCCGGGGCATCGGACAGTGCTACGACAGCTCCCCATGTGAGCGCCAGCCATGCCAAAATGGCGCCACCTGCCTGCCTGCTGGCGAGTATGAATTCCAGTGCCTGTGTCAAGATGGCTTCAAAGGTGGGGGAGCCTGTCCCCAGCTTCAGGGGCGGGGGGCGGGGGTGGTCAGTGACAACTGCTGCCCATGACCACTCACTCTGCCCTGTCCAAAAGGAGACCTCTGTGAGCACGGGGAGAACCCCTGCCAGCTCCACGAGCCCTGTCTGCATGGGGGCACCTGCAAGGGTACCCGTTGCCTCTGTGCCCCCGGCTTTTTTGGCCTGCGCTGCCAAGAAGGTAAGCCAGTCCTAGCTTCTCTCCACCTCCCTGCTGGGCCCTGGGGCTAGACACAGTACCCACAGTTGTCTCTGCCTACCACCTAGAGTCTGCTCTTCCCCCGTAGGCTCTGGACATGGTACAGCCGAGCCTGACTGGCATCTTGAAGGAAGTGGGGGCAATGGTACGTACTTGCCACGGACAGCCAGAAAAGCTGGGCAGGCTTGTCTCCTCCTCTTCCAATGACCTACATCCTCATTTCTGGCCTCCAAGCAAGACAGGCTCATATAAGGGGCTCACTGGGCACAAACGGGCAGAATAAAAAGAAGAGCACAGCCACACAGAACTGGGTCCTGCCCCATACTTACGGCCTAAGTAAACTTGGGCAGTCCTTGAGCAACTCTGATCTCAGTTTCCTTTTCTATACTCATGCATTCAGTCAGCAAACATCTGCTGTGTGCCTAGCCTTGCTTTGGGACTAGGAAGTTTAAAACGAATAAGGCAGGACCCTTGCTCTCAAGGATTCCGCCATCTTTTTTAAAGTAAAGATAATAATAAAGAATGAATGCTTATTGAGCATTTACTATGTCCCGGGCACTGTGCAAACCACTTTATAGACACATAACTTCTTATTTATTACGAATCTAATAGGAGAGACAATGGTATGCTGGTTATAGACTTGAACTGTGGAATCAGCCTGCCTGGTTCAAATCCTAACCCTGCCACTTACTAGCTGTGTGATTTGGAGCAAGTCATTTTACCTCTCTGTGCCTCAGTGTTCTCATGTATGAAGTGGAGATAAGTAACATCCTTCCACGAGGCTTTTGATGAAATTTCGTCTGGGGGTAAAATGATGTAATATATTTAAAATGCCTAGAATAGTGTCTGGTATGGAGCAGGTACAGAATGTTAGTTTTGTTAGTATTATATCTAGTTCATAGGGTGGTTCTAAGGACTCAGCTAATGAAATGATGTTTCTAACTGGATATGAATCTCCCAGCACAGTGGCAGGCACATAGTAGGTGCTCGATAAATATAAGCTGTTAACATCATCATTGGGTGGAGGCTTGCAAAGTGTCCCCTTCCCTTGTAGCTGCCAGGCCTACAGTGGTGAGCAGATAGGGCTGGGGATGTGGATGCCACACACTGTATGGACATCAGAGCCAAAAGGCCCAGGTTGCGATCCAGGCTTCCCACTTAACTGGGAAAGTCCCTTCATCACTCTGAGCTTGTCTTCCCATCCGTCAAGTGGAGATAACACAAGGGTTCCTAAACTTTTGTGTGCCGCAGACCTAGGTGAGCAACTGTTTGCTCAGGACTAGGGGGTTTCTCTGAAGCCCTGGTGGTGCAGTGGTTAAAGTGCTCGGCTGCTAATCAAAAGGTTGGCAGTTCAAACCCACCAACTGCTCGGTGGGAGAAAGATGTGGCGGTCTGCTTCCGTAAAGATCACAGCCCTGGAAACCCTGTGGGGCAGCTCTAGTCCGTCCTAGAGTGTTGCCATGAGTCAGAATCGACTCGACTGGCAATGGGTTTTTTTTTGGAGGGTGTTTCTCTTGGAATGTGGGACTTTCAGTACTAAAACCAGGACAGAACCAGACAAACAGGGTGGTTGGTCACCCTCCATGGACCTCGTCAACTGCACAAAATAAAATACATCGTATTTCAAAGGAAACCAATGATACCCAAACAAGGTTATCAAAATACTTTTTTAAATTTGCTTTATAATATATGCACTTTTTTTTTATTGTGCTTTAGGTAAAAGTTTACAGCTCAAGTTAATTTCTCATACAAAAAATTATACACATATTGTTTTGTGACATTAGTTACAATCCCCACAATGTGACAGCATGCTCCCCCTTTCCACCCCTGGTTCCCGGCGTCCATTAAACCAGCTCCTGTCCCTTCCTGCCTTCTCATCCTGCTTCCGGACAGGAGGTGCTCGTTTGGTCTCGTGTATCTGACTGAACTAAGAAGCACACTCCTCACCTGTATTATTTTTTGTTCTGTAGTCCTGTGTAATGTTTGTCTGAAAAGTAGGCTCTGGGAATGGTTTCAGTTCTGGGTTAACAGAGCATCTGGGGACCATAGTTTCAGGGGTTCCTCCAATCTCTGTCAGACATTTAAGTCTGGTCTTTTTAAGTAATATATGCACTTCCTTATTGACACATTAAATAACAAGATCTAGTAGTGTTCTAATAGCTACCGTAATTTCGAATCAGTGATAAGTGTGTAAACAATGATTTGAAAGATCTGCAACTACTGTCATGTGCTAAGCAAATATGTGTGACTTCTCTTAGTGTCAAAGTCTCAGGTCCTGCTACTGTGACTGTGGTTTGTTGCCTACATCCATACTTGAAGGACCTGCTAACTTTCAGTGAGAAATGAGTGAAAATACAGATGTAATTTTTCCCCATCCAAGTTCACAAACCCAAATTAACCAAACCCATTGTTGTGGAGTCTATTCCACCTCATAGCGACCCTATAGAACACAGTAGAACTGCCCCACAGGGTTTCCAAGGCTGTAAGTCTTTATGGAAGCAGACTGCCACATCTTTCTCCCAAAGAGCAGATGATGGGTTTGAACTGTCGACCTTCTGGTCAGCAGCCAAGCACTTATCCACTGTGCTACCAGCACTTCTACTTCCAAGTTCACAGATCCCCTGAATTCTGTCCATGGCCAGTTGGTCTCCAGGGCTGCAGGTTCAGAGCCCCAGTAGTGATACATGTTGGCACGGAGGTGGGGATCAGGTGAGCTGAGGAGGGATGGGTTGCTCCTGCAGGTGAGCAGGTGTCTCACCATCCCTCCTTCTCCCTCAGACGCCCCTGGGCAGTACGGAGCCTATTTCCACGATGGCGGCTTCCTCGCCCTCCCTGGCCGCAGCTTCTCCAGAGGGTGAGCTGGGTGTTGGCAGAACTGGTGGGCCCAGGGAAGTGGGGAGGGCACCTGGGATGTGGACCTCTCTGCCCCTCACCTGCTGCTCCTCCTGCAGCCTGCCTGAAGCACCTGAGACCATCGAGCTGGAGGTGCGGACCAGCACGGCTAACGGCCTCCTGCTTTGGCAGGGCGTGGTGAGTGGGGGGCCTGGGGGCAGGAGGCCAGCCTCTTGGTAGCCAGAGCAGTGGGGAGAGAGGAAGGAGCTACAGCCTTGGGGGCCCCGGCTCTCTAGACTGGGAACCCCAGAGACCCCATGATTCCCTGGCAGGTGCTGGGAGAGACCAGCCAAGGCAAGGACTTCATCAGTCTCGGGCTTCAAGACGGGCAGCTCGTCTTCAGGTAGGTGGTTCTGGCACCCTAACTCATCTTCTCCCTCCCACCCCCGCAAGTGGCTTCCCCTCTGACCAGCCTCATGGGAACCTGCAGCTCCCAGCTATACACACACACACACACACACACACCCACCCACACACCCACACACGCACCGTCAGTCCTGCCCCAGCTCACACCTACTTGGACTCCTGTGACCTGTAGCTACCAGCTGGGCAGTGGGGAAGCACGCCTTGTCTCTGAGGACCCCATCAATGACGGCGAGTGGCACCGAGTGACAGCGCTGCGGTAAGGCGCCCAGCCAGGCACTAGGGAAAGGGTCCCAGAGTTGCAAAGTGGGACAGGATGCCCCCACTGTGGGCAGGGAGGCAGGCGCTGAGCTCTGAGGAGGCAGAACTTGAAGCCAGGGCAGGGAGAGAATACGCCAGCCAGAGCACAGACTTCCTGGGCGGGACAGAAGTCCAGGGGTGAGGTCAGGCAAGCACTGTAGCAGGGGGCATGCTAGGACGCCGTGCTTGTGGGGCCAGAGGTCTGCCCTAGTGGGAGGAGGAGAGAACTCAGGGGCAGGGGCAGACTTCTCAGCCTGAAGTCTGTAGCAAAGGGTGGAACTCTGTGCTGGGTAGGGGAAGGCGGGGAATGCGTAGGGAGGAACCTGACCCAGTTTCTCTGCAGAGAGGGCCAGAGAGGCTCCATCCAGGTCGATGGTGAGGAGCTGGTCAGCGGCCAGTCCCCAGGCCCTAACGTGGCGGTCAACACCAAGGGCAGCATCTACATCGGTACGTCTTGTGCTCAGGTCTTTGTGTGGGCCTGGGCCTGTGTGGTCCTTGGGAGGGAATGGGGCTCTTCCAGAGCTGGAGCCAACACAGCCTTCCTCCCTTCCTCGACTCCTGGATCCCAGGCCCAACAGCTGACAGCCACCCCCGCCCCCATTATCTTCCCACAGGCGGGGCCCCCAACGTGGCCACACTCACCGGGGGCAGGTTCTCGGCGGGCATCACAGGCTGTATCAAGAATCTGGTGCTGCACTCTGCCTGGCCTGGCGCCCCACCCCCACAGCCCCTGGACCTGCAGCACCGCGTCCAGGCAGGGGCCAACACGCGCCCCTGCCCCTTGTAGGCACCCGCCTGCCCCACACAGACTCCCGGGCAGCGCCCTAGCCCGACAATGTCGAGTATATTATTATTAATATTATTATTATGAATTTTTTTGTAAGAAACTGAGGCGATGCCACGCTTTGCTGCTACCGCCCTGGGCTGGACTGGAGGGTGGACACGCCACCCCCCACCCCACACACACACACACCTGGGCAAAGCCACAGGGCTGGTAGGCAGGGCAGGTTGGATGTGACCGGGTCTCAGAAGGCCTCCAGGAACTGGGGCCAGGCCTGGTGGCTGGGTGGACCCAGAACAGCCCCTGCTGCCCCTGCAGCTGGAACTCCCCAAGGCAGAGCTGGACCGCCATCTCTGCAGCCCTTGGGCAGCCTTCATTCCTATGAACGCCCTTCGGACACTCCAACCTCAGCTTACAGCCTGGTGCCTCACCAGCTACCTGAGCAAGAAGGCGCCAGCAACAGCCTTTGCATGCTCCCCCGGGTCGTGAAAGCTCTTGAGCACCAGCCATGGAGCAAAAGGCAGCTCACCCCTGGGCAGCAGCTCCCTACCCTCACCAGCCCATGTTCCAGCCCCTCCACCTCTTCCCAACCAGCCTCCCCTCCTCCCACCAAGCCCTCCTGGCCTGCCTTCCCCCCAACACCCAGTCCAGGGACCCTGCCCTCAGGGGCTGCAAGGGAAACCCCACCCCAACCCTTACCAGGAGCTGCCACCAGCCGAGCCCAGCACTGAGAGGGTCTCCCCCCCGACACCAGGCTACATCCCACCACCCATCTGGAGGTGAAGGCCCAGGGGACAGTGGGGGAAGGTGTTGGTGGTCGGGAGGAGTTAGTGCCTTGCAGGGTAGGAGGGGGCCAGAGCTCATGACTAGGGGGATGGAGGGGAGATGACAGCCTGGCCCCATCTGTGGAAGCCTGAGGGCCCAGCTGTGGGTAAGCGCCCTCCCACCAGCAGCCGCAGACCATGGGGTCAGGCCACCTGGCCTCCATGTCCTAGAAGGGACACTCCTGTGGTCTTTGTCTTGGTTTTTCTTAAATAAACGGTGCTATCCCTGCCAGGGCTATCTCCTGTGTCTTTGACTAGTGCTTGACATGGTGGAACCTGAGGGGGGGCTGGGTTGGGGCACAGCAGTGCAGGTAAGGTCTGGGAGGGAAGCAAGGCAGCTTCAGGCTAACGAGGCCCCCACTCTCTGACCTGGGCTTGGGGGTCCTGCCCTCCAGGTTACTCCTGTGGCCCTCACGGCAACCTTGTGAGGCAGGAATCATCCCATTTTCCAGAGAAACAGACTGAGTCTCAGAGGATTAAGTGACCCACTCAAGGGGGCTTCAGAGCTCAGGGACTGTTTGACCCCAGAGCCCACTCTGTTCTCCGACACCTGCAGCCTCTCTAGGGATGGCCTTCCTGACCCTGGACTGCTGGCTGGCTCGGCTGCTGCCCCCCGGGGACGACCTGGCCAGGACATGCATAGCAGATGGTACAGGCTGCACTGCAGCTGAGACAGAGTCCCCAGGCCCCAGCCCACCAGGCCAGCTGGCCAGGGGAGCAGCAGCACCAGAGGAGGCCCATGAGGAGGCCAGTGGAGGCCAGGAGCAGTGAGGAGGCCAGTGTCACCCTCCACAGCTGGAGCCCTGCAGAAGGAAAGAGGGCTTACTCAGGGGTCAGCCTGGGCCCACTGCTCCTGTCCCCATGCCCAGAGAGGGACACGTGATCTTGGCAGGAAGAGCAGAGCACGAGGGTAGCCAAGAGCCGTCTGTCTACCTTTTGATGCCGCATCCTGGAGAACAGGGTCCCGGCCTGCAGGGGTAGTCCTCTCAGCAGCAACCTGCAGGGAGCCTGCAGACCCGAGAGCTAAGGAGTCAGTCAGTGGCTGGGGGACATCGCCATCGGTACTCTGGACCTGGCTGGACATGGAGGTAGGACCTGCAGTGGGACATGACAGAGCTAACACTGAGAACTGCCCTTTCTGGAGCACGCCATGTCTTATTTAATCCTTATACCCCCTCTCTGAGGTTGTAGTTATTAATATCCCCATTTTACAGATAAGGGAAATAAGGCACACAGAGGTTAAGTCACTTCCAAGCTCACACAGCTGGAAGTGATAGGGGAGGACTTGAACTCCCACAGTCTAGCTCAGGGCCCAGGGTTTATGAACAGAGCTACTTCTCAAGATGCACACAAGCCACTGGGAGAAAGGGAAGGAGGATGTACACATGTACCAAGCACCGTGCTGTGTGCTGGGCCCAGTACCTATAATAGCACACATCAGTCTCTGATAACTCTGAAAGGTAAGCTCATTAACCCCATTTTACAGATAAACTGAGGCATGGAGAAGGTCATTCTTCCACTCCCTTGACTAGTATTTCTCGAGTGCCTACTATACCCCAGACATTGCTGTAGGGACTGGGGGATACAACAGTGAGCAAAATAGACAAAAATGTCTTCATGGGACTGCCATTTTAGCACAGGGAGACTGACAAGATAGAAAAATTAATATATCATGTCAAATGGCAGTTCATGGTATATTCAACAGTCTTTGCCAACACCACAGATCAAATGCATACTTCTCCTGTCTTGCTTTTTCATTATCCAACTTTGGCATGCATCTGGACAGCCAAAAGAATGAACAAATCAGCCTTAGAAGGCATACAACCAGAATGTTCCTTAGAAGGGAGAATGGCAAGACTTGGACTTGCTTACTTTGGACATGTCATCAGGAAAGACCAATTGCCGGAAAAGGACGTCATGGTTGATAGAGAGTCAGTGAAAATGAGGGAAACTCTCAATGAGATGGACTGACACAATGGCGACAATGTACTCAAACATACCAATGATCATAAAGATGGCGCAGGCCCGGGCAACGTTTCATTCTATTATACATAGGGTCAGCATGAGTTGGAGCTGACCACATGTCAAATGGAGATAGATGCTACGAAGAAAAATTAAGCGTGGAAAGGAAACAGTGAGGCTGGTTGGGCAGGGTTGCTATTTTTAAATAAAGGGGTCAGGAAAGAACTCAGAGAAGGGGATGGTTAAGCAGAGACCTGCAGGGGAAAAAGGGAGGCGCACGCAGATCTCTGAAGAAAAGCCTTCCAGACAGCAGAAATAGCCCATGCACAGACCAGGAGGCAGGACCTTGGCAGGAGGAACTGTGAGGGGGCCCTTGGAGTGGAGCCAAAGGAGCAAGAGGGCAGGTGGGAGGAGGCAAGGCCGGGGAGGCGACAGAGCCAGATGGTGCAGGGTCTGTGGGGCCCTGTGAGGCTTTGCTTTCGCTGAGTGAGATGGGGAGCCAGCAGAGGGGCTTTGAGCATGCGAGTGACATGATCCGAACCAATGTTTTAAAAGGCTCCCCTAGGCTCCCCACTCCTGACATGTGGGCTGTGCATGGTGACTTCCTTCCAAATTGTACAGTGGAAAGAGGGGATAGAGTAACTTTACAGTGAAGAAACCCGACAAACACTGCCTCAGTCAGGTGATCAAGGTCAACATCAACAGTCACAATCACGTCGATAGTATGTACCCTTGTATGTGATGAAAGTGGCACTTCACCTCTGTAGTCTTCCTCCCCAAAACCCATAACATCTGTTTTATAATGAGGGGAAACATCAGACAAAGTCCATTTGTGAGATAGCCTACGAAATACCTGACCAGGGCTCCTCAAAATTGTCAAGATCATCAGAAACAAAGAAAGACTGAGAAACTGCCACAGCCAAGAAGAGCCTAAAGAAAACATGCTGAGTAAATGTCACGATATCCTGGATGTGATCCTGGAACAGATAACGGACGTTGTTGTTTGTTAGGTACTATCAAGTTGGCTCTGACTCATAAAGACCCTGTGTACAACAGACCAAAACACTGCCCAGTCCTGCGCCATTCTCACCATCATTGTTATGCTTGAGCCCATTGTTACAGCCACTGTGTCAATCCATCTCATTGAGGGTCCTCCTCTTTTTCACTGACCCTCTAGTCTACCAAGCATAATGTCCTTCTCCAGGGACTGATCCCTCCTGATAACATGTCCAAAGTGTGTGAGACAAAGTCTTGCCATCCTCATTTCTAATGAGCATTCTGGCTGTACTTCTTCCAAGACAGATTTGTTTGTTTTTCTGGCAGTCCATGGTATATTCAATATTCTTCGCTAACACCATACTGCAAAGGCATCAATTCTTCTTCGTTCTTCCTTATTCATTGTCCAGATTTCACATGCATATGAGGTGATTGAAAACACCATGGCTTAGTCAGGCACACCTTAGTCCTTAAAGTGACATCTTTGCTTTTTAACACTTTACAGAGATCTTTTGCAGCATATTTACCCAATGCGATGCATCCTTTGATTTCTTGACTGCTGCTTCCATGGGTGTTCATTGTGGATACAAGTAAAATGAAATCCTTGACAACTTTAATATTTTCTCTGTTTATCCTGATGTTGCTTATTGGTCCAGTTGTGAAGATTTTTGTTTTCTTTATGTTGACGTGTAATCCATACTAAAGGCTGTGGTCTTTAATCTTTATCAGTAAATGCTTCAAGTCCTCTTCACTTTCAGCCAGCAAGGTTGTGTCATCTGCATATTGAAGGTTGTTAATGAGTCTTCCTCCAATTCTGATGCCTCGTTCTTCATATAGTCCAGCTTCTCGGATTATTTGCTCAGCGTATAGACTGAATAATTATGGTGAAAGGGTACATCTCTGACACACACCTTTCCTGACTTTAAACCATGCAGTATCCCCTTGTTCTGTTCTAACAAGTGCCTCTTGGTTTATGTACAGGTTCTGCATGAGCACAATTAAGTGTTCTGGAATTCCCATTCTTCATAATGTTATCCATAATTTGTTAAAATCCACACAGTCGAATGCCTTTGCATAGTCAATAAAACACAGGTAAACATCTTTCTGGTATTCTCTGCTTTCAGCCAGGATCCATCTGAAATCAGCAATGATATCCCTTGTTCCACATCTTCTTCTGAATCTGGCTTGAATTTCCTGCAGTTCCCTGTCGATGTACTGCTGCAACTGCTTGGAATGGTCTTCAGCAAAATTTTGCTTGTGTGTGATATTAATGATACTGTTGAATAATTTCCACATTCTGTTGGACACCTTTCTGGGAATGGGTACAAATATGGATCTCTTCTAGTTGGTTGGCCAGGCAGCTATCTTCCAAATTTCTCGGCATAGATGAGTGAGCACTTCAGTGCTGCATCAGTTTGTTGAAACATCTCAACTGATAGCCTTGTTTTTTGCCAGTGCCTTCAGTGCATCTTGGGCCTCTTCCTTTAGCACCATTGGTTCTTGATCATATGCTACCTCCTGAAACTGTTGAATGTCAACCAGTTATTTTTGGTACAGTGGCTCCGTGTATTCTTTCCATCTTCTTTTGATGCTTCCTGCCCATAGAATCTTTTGCCCACAGAATCTTTCAGTATTGCAACTCGAGGCTTGAATTTTTTCTTTAGTTCTTTCAGCTTGAGGAATGCCAAGTGTGTTCTTCCCCTTTTGGTTTTCTATCTTTACTTTGTCTTCTCGAGCCGCCCTTTGAAATCTTCTGTTCAGCTCTTAAAGGATGAACTTTAGTTTGATAATTGTCATGATTGTTAGCTGCTGTTGAGTCAGCCCCATGCACAATGGAACAAAATGCTGCCCATAGCGTTTTCAGTGGCTGATTTTCAGAAGTAGATCACCAGGCCTTTCTTCCTCATCTGTCTTAGTCTCTAAGCTCCACTGAAACTTGTTCAGCATCATAGCAACATGTAAGCCTCCACTGATGGGTGGAGGCTGAACTGAGGTGCATTGGCTGGAAATCAAACCTGGGTCTCCCACATGGAAGGTGAGAATTCTGAACCACAGTACCCTCTTTAGTGAATAATAATGTATCAATAAATGTAATCAGTGTCACTTAACTGTACATGTAGAAAATGTTGAATTGGTGTATGTTCTGCTGTGTATATTCTCAACAACAAAAAAGAAAATAAATTATTAAAAAAGAAAAATAACATGTCAATATTGGCTCATTGATTGTAACAAATGTATCATATGAAGGTAAGATGTAAACAGCAGAGGAAACTGGGAGCAGGGTAGATGGAAACTTTCTGTAGTGTCTTCTCAGTTTTTCTGTAAATCTAAAACTGCTGTAAAAATAAAGTCTATTAAAAGTCAAAAAAAAGGGAAGGAGAGCAGGGGAGAAAGAGTGTGTGTGCATGAGAGAGGAAGGGAAGACGGAAGGGAGGGAGGGAGGAAGGAAAGAAGGAAGGAAAAAGAGAAAGAAGAAAGGAAAGAAGGTAGGAAGGAAAAGAGGCTCCTCTGGGCTGCTGTGCGAAGAATACACAGTAGGGGCAAAGGGCAGAAGTGGGAGACCAGTTTGGAAGTTATTGCAACAAACCAGACAAGAGATGGTGTGGCTCAGAACAGGCGGTGGGGCTCTGACGAGGACCGAAGGACTGTGGATGGCTTCTACATGGGCTGTGAGAAAAAGAAAGGCCTGAAGGGTGACTCTAAACAGCTTTGGGCCTGTGCCAGTGGGATCTAAAGTTGCCACTTAGAAGGGGAGGAATGCCCAGGAGCAGGGTGGGAGAGGGGTCAGGAGTTGAGTTTCTGCAAGTTCAGTTTTAGGTGCCAGCCGCCTACACATCCGTGTGGAGATGTTGAGAAGGGAGGCAGTTATGTGACTAGAGTTCAAGGACAAGTCCAGCTGGTAAGCCAGAGTCAAGGGCGCAAAGTTCGCAAGTAGATGAGGTCACCAAGGGAATGAGTGTGGACAGAGAAGAAGAGGCCTTAGGAACTGAGCCTTGGGATGATGCTTCAAGCACAGTGCATGAGTCAGGGAGATAATGTTGCTGTGTGCCGTAGAGTCCATTCTGACTCATGGCGGCCCCATGTGTGCAGAGCAGAACTGCTCCATAGGGTTTTCAAAGCTGTGACCATTTTGAAGCAGATCACCAGGCCTGTGTTCCGAGGCACCTCTGGGTGGGTTTGAACTGCCAGCCTTTCAGTTAGTTGAGCACTTAGTCATTTGTGCCACCTGGGGATTCCAGGAGATAAGGAGAAACTGGGAAAGGAGACTGAGAAAGTGTGGCTAGTGGGGTCCTGGGAGGAGGGAGCGATGATGCTACAATTCAGCACTGAAGCCCAATGCTGCTGGGGGGGCAGCTCAGATGAGGACTGAGCACTGGCCTTTGGGTTCAGCAACATGGAGGTTGCTGGTGACCTTGACGAGCAGTCTCAGTGGCTGGTGGGAGCAAATGCCTGATCAGAGTGGGTTCAAGAGAGGCTGGGAAGAGAGAAACTGGACAAAGTCAACCTCCACTGTTCTTCCAAGGATTTTTGCTGTAAAATGACAGAGAAATGGGGTGGTAGCTGGAGGAGGTGGTGGCAACAAGAATTTTCTGTTGTTGTTTTAATGAAATGACAATATATCAGCCTGTGGATGGCAGTGATCCAGGTCTGATGGTGTAGGAGAACCAGAGGGAGTGTGGTCCTTGGGTAGGTGAGAAGGAATGGGGTAAGTGCACACATGGAGGACTGGCTTCAGAGGAGGGCACACACAGTTCAACCCCAGTAACGGGTGGAAGGTTCAGGAGATGGGCACGGATGCAGGGAGGTGGGTACCCAGGGCCCAAGGCTCACCATTAGAAAGGGGCAGAATTGGGGTTTGAAGTCAGGCTCGTCCATCTCCAAAGCCCACCCTCTTTCCATCACACCAGTGTCTTAGGACATCCCAGGACCTCTGCTGCTATCCTGTGAGATTTCTAACCTCTCATCATTTTTATGGAGCTTTGGAAGAAACAATATTTGACCCTGGAAGACCATTCATGGAAGAAACAATGGAAGCAAGTCATGCAGCAATTCCAGCACACAGCTGACGTCCAGTCCAGAGTCTTCCGTTCAACATCCACTGTTTGTTGAGAACCTGGTTTGTCGGCATGTGCTAAATGCTGGCTGGGGATACAGAGGTGGAAGATCGACAAGGCTGCAGCCTTCCCAGAGCTTACATCCCACTGTGCCACCCTTTCCCAGCCCCCATCTGTCCCCTGCCAGCTCCAGGACATGACTTCCCCTCACTCTGATCCTCAGGTTAAAGGAGGTGGCTGAAGATCAGTGTATCTACTTCCCTGACCGCCCTTCCCACTTCCAGCCAGGCCTGCTACTAGTCTCTGCAGCACCTTTGTGCAAATTGGAAAAGGGTACCCACTCTGGGCAGCCACAGCCCAGCAGGTACAGGGTTTAAGTAAGCTCCTGGAAACTTTGAGCGAAGAAAAAGATAACCCTTCTTTGAGCAGATGTTGTTTCCTCAACCCCAACACCATACTCACGCTTGGGAAGCACAGACAGGTGCCTTTTTGCAGCGAATAAACTGCAACTATACATGGCAACCCTGCCTCAATCTCACCCTGATGGTTGGATGTGACATCTCCAGACCCTTAGGTAGGATATTCTGGTCCCCTATGTCCAAATAAGTCATTCCTGGTTATGCTACTTGCTGGCGTTGTGACCTTGGGCAAGTCATTTCTCTTCTCTAGCCCTCAGTTTCCCCATTTCTAAAATGTGGGAGTTGGGCTGGATCAATGATTTTCAAAGTATGCTTGAAATACTGAGTTCCTGAGTTTCCGTTAAGGGTGATGGAAGAATTTGGAAACAGTGAGGATGGTTGCTGTGGTGAAACGAGTTCCTTTATGTGACCTCTTGTCTTGGTTGTTTGGAAAAACAGCTTGAGAGATTTTTCCCCTAAGCCCTGAAGAGTTACATTTGCCCTAGTTTTCTACCCTAGAAGGTTTGTTACTTTTGTCCAGGTTGATTGACATCTCCTGGCTAAGCTGTAAACAACTTGATGGTTTGATATTTTTGTCTGGCCCCCCCGTGCTGCAGCCTCCCCTGTGATTGGTCTATTTTATGCACCTTGCAGGGATTGGTCAATATACCATAGACTGTGCCAATGAAGTGACTATGGTCCACTGAGAGAGGGCTGGTCAGTTTGTGGCCCTGCTGGGAGGGCCATGCCTTGAAACTGACAAGGATTTTTCTTATATATGCAGCTAATCCCACGGAGGTTTCAAAAAGAGGAAAAGGAGAAAAGGTAAGAGAGGCAAAAAGAGAAAAGAACAGAGAGAGAGGTGAGGAACCTCCTAAAAGAGCTGTAATACAGGTCAAGGGCTGTTAACACCAAAGACAGCAAGAGGTCTAGAAGGGGCCCTGTGACAGAGTCTGTGGCAACAGGCCCAGAAGGGGCCCTGCAGCAGAGTCAGTGGTGATGGCAGAAACCTGCTGCTAGGAATGCAGCTAAGGGAGCTGAACAAAGCTGCTACGCTGGCTGTGAGCTGGGTCAGTTAGAAATGGAGAGGCTGATGGCAGGGAGGCCAAAGGCAGAGAGGCCTGCACGGCTGAGAGGGGGTGTGCATAGCTGAGAGGGAGCATGCAAGGCAGAGAGAAGGGCCTGCTTTCTTGCATGGCCAAGAGGAGTTGAGAGAGCTATCCTGTACTGAAGAAGGGAGTGATGTGCTCTCCAATTCCAGTGAGCCTTCCAGACTTTGCTATATGCTTCCTGATCCTGATCCTGAGTTGTAGCCTGTTAATCCTGATCCTGAGTTTACCTGGTTACTTCCTTAATAAACCACTTAATTGTATGTACAGTTCGTGAGTTCTGTAAGACGTTGCAGTGAACTGTCAAGCCCAAATGGGAGGGAAGAGTGGTACAGTGCAATGAATCACTTTTATATGGCCTTTGTCACCATGGTCTTGTAACTCCCACCAAATGACTGGGTGGGACTATGCTTCTGGCCCACCAAGGGGATTGGATAACTTGCTAATAATGCAGATAAGGTGCATGGCACCTTTGTGGGGGTGGGACCATGGAAATAAGGTGTATGAAACCCTAACGAGGGGATTGGTCAGTTTTGCCATCCCACTAGGCTTAAAATGAGCCATCTCAGAGGCAGACAGGGGGTCATCGTTACTACCAAGAAGAAAAGAAGGGAGCAGAGCACACCCTTTGGACCGGGGTCCTTGCACTGAGAACCTCCTCGACCCAGGAGACAGAGAGAGACAGCTGTAACACCAGAGATGGTGCAAGATGATGAGAAGTGGCAGCAGAGAAGTGGCAGCAGCAGAACCAGGACACCAGTACAAGACAGCATAGTGGACTTCCCAGCCCACAAACTGAGGTGGTTACGGTGGGTGTGAGAGCTGAATGCCTTCTGCCAAGAGGCTTCCTCGTGGAGTGGGATGCCTCTGGGCAGTTGTCAGCAGAGCCAGGCTTACCAATCCATGGAGTGACAGAGCTGAGTGCCTTTGGCAGAGTGGGGTGCCCCCAGGCAGGGAGGGATTACCCAATAAGCAAGGTATACACGAGCTTACTTGTGCTTATTTACTATCTGTAGTACACAATTCCACCTGCTACTCACCATATCAAAGATGTAGTGAAACCCATATGAAATTGGCACTATAGATTAGTAAGTAAACACAAGTAAACCCATGCATACCTTGCTTAATGCAAGCCTGTGCATACTTTGCTTACTGGTTAATTCGCTCCTGCCTCCAGGCACTTACTAGCAGAACTAAAGAGCTTTGTAACACTTGCCCAAGCAGGGCAGAGTCTGGGCAGAGGGACTGAGGGGCGAAGGGGTGGAGGGCCAGAGAGAGGTCTGCCTGCAGGCACGGCTGAGAAGAGGATGTGCTGATCAAAGAACTACATGCTGAGTTGTTCCTGATCCTGAATTGTAACCTGTTGCTTCCTTAACAAACCCCGTAACTTTGAGTATGGTCTGTGAGTTCTCTGTGACCATTGTAACAAACTACCAAACTCAGCAGAGAGGTAGAGAGTGCCATGGGAGGGATGACTGGTGTCAGAATTGGTAAAAAAAAAAAGGTTGGAGAGAGGAAGTATGTCTGACTTCTGCCTCATAGGAATCAGCCTTGGGCTGTGTCTTGGGTCTCCTTCCCCCTTGTGAAGTTAGAGGAGGTCAGATGCCCCTGCCCCACTATTTTTTACAAGTGCTAAGGAGAAGGGGAGCAGCCGGTGTCAGAGATGGAATGGTATAGCAGCTTGGAGAATTTGGAAATCTGAGATATATTTGACCTCCACCTCATAGGAATTGGCTTTGTGCTAATTCTCATATTTGAAATTATTCACATAGTAGTGCAACATGATGAACGTAATTACTGTCGCTGAATTGTATATGTAAAATCTTGAAATGGCAAATGTTTTGTTATATATATTTTTTACCACAATTTAAAAAAAAAAGAATCAGTGTGTATACCTAAAAAAAAAGGATGCCTTGAAGGTCATACTCAGAGCCCTCAGGGGGCCATCAGTCAGTCAGGGTTCAGAGCCCCGCCCCCGGTTAAGCAGAGTTATCTCTTCTTTTGATGTCTTGGGTGTCTCTGTGCAATGTCCCGTTTAGGGAAAATTTTCTACCACTAAAATAGCATTTGAAAATAGCTGGATTGGATAATCTCTAGCACTGTTCTAGCTCTGACGTTCTCTGATCCTTTACCCACTGGTCTAACTCGATTCCCTACGACCACGCTTTCACCTTATTCTCCCTGGTCTGTTGAGGAGGGCTGTGCACCTGCCTCCTGCCTCCTGACTGAGGCCCTGCCCCCTAGGAAGGGTAATAAGGGCTAGACTTCCCTCCCAGCTTCTCAGTGGGACCCAAGCCACATCTGTCACTAACCTTTGCAGCCAGCTGGTGGCTGGGAGGCTGGTCACTGCCGTCGCCACAGTTGTCCACGTCCCAGCAGTCATACACCAGGCTTGGGGGGAATGCATCTGCCATTCTGACAGCGGAAGTAGCCACCACAGAATCCTGGGGCCAAGAGGGGAAGCCTAGGGTGAGGACCCTAGGCTGGGCCAGTGACACAATGGGGTGTGTGGCGCTATAGTGCGGGCATGCGGGAGGTATGAGCAAGAGGGGGCTTGCTATTATGTACGTGCAGACAAGAGTATGGATGAGTGTTTCATGGGGAGAGAGGTGTAGGATCACAAGAATGATGATCATGGCTAACATTTATTGAATTCTATTCTGTGCCAGGCACAGTTCTAAACAGTTCACATCCCAGCTCATTTAGTCTTCACAACAACCCTATAGGGTAAGTACTATTCTTAACCCCATTTTACAGAAGAGAAAACCAAGGCACAGAAAGGTTAGGGCTGTTGACGAAGGCCACAAAGCTCATATCTAAGTAGCAGAATGGGAATTCAGTGCCAGCCAGGCTGGTTCTGTAGCCTGTGCTCATGAACACTGAGGCACACAGTGTGTGTGGGTGCGTGTTTCTGCACGTTTGTGCATGCACCCTAAGTTTCTGTAAAGGGTGATGGAAAATTTGAAAATCCCAGTAAACTTAAACACCCTCAGCAAATCCTCACTCTGGGCTTTGCTCTTGCCATCAACTCTGCCTGGAATTCTCTTCCCCAGATAACTGCATGCTCATTCCCTCAGATCTCCACTCAAATGTCAACTTATCTGGAAAGCCTTCCCCTGACTTCCCTATAAGAATAGCATCCGTTCAACGCATGCCAGTTCTCTTACCCTCCTTACCCTGACTTGGGTTCCTCTACAACACTTACCACCATCTGCAGACTACGTATTTACTTGCTTATTTGCCTAAGGTCTACCTCCCCCACGAATGTCAGCTCCAAGAGGGCAGGAACTTCTGTTTTGTTCGCTGCTATACCCCTAGAGCCCAGAGCAGTGCCTGGCACATAGCCAGTACTGAATTAACATCTGTTAAATGAATGAATGTGCACACAGGTGAAAGAATTATATGACATGGTGTGGAGGGTATGGCAGACACGTGTGCTTATCTAGCATCCCATTCTGTGGAGAAAAGGTAATTCAGCTGGGACTGACCAACACCATGGCTCAGAGGTGTGCATGTGACTAAGCCTGACCAATCAGAGTATTCCATTTCCGGCTACAGGAATGGACATATAAGCCACATGACTAATCAGATTCAACCCCAGGACTTTTGCTAGAGCCATAAGAGAAGATGCTTGCTTTCAATTTTGTTGAAGTTGGAGCTGTAAGGGTGATGTGAACTTGGAACTGCCAAGTAGAAAGAAGAGCTGCCTGAGCTGGAAGCCAAACACACCCACATAGTGCAAAGATAAAGAAAGAGAACAGAGAGTCCAGGTGACATTGTTTGAGCTCCTGGATCCAACTATACCTGAATCCACCCTTTAATATACCAGTTTAGGATCCCCCCGCCCAAGATGCCCTTTGGCTTAAGCCAATTTGAGTTGGGTTTCTTTCATTTGCAAATGAAAGCTAATACTCTAATTTATAGGAAGTGTGCAGGGGTAAGAGTGAATGTCTATGAGAGAGAAAACACAAACATTAGTGTGGGAATGTATGGGGAGTCATATGTGAGCAGGGTGTGCTTGCAGGTGTAAACAATTGCGATTATGTGTATGGTCCAAACATACAAATGAATGTTTCCTGAATCAGACCACAAAACTGACCCAAGGAAACCAGAGTCATGATAGGGCTTCACCACTGCCCCCTTCTGTCTGGAGCGCAGTTCTGCGAAAAACATGGAGCAGCTGCAACATTCTTGGCCTTCCTGGCTGACAGCTGCACCTCAAAGGAGGACAAGACCCCAGGGAGGGAAAACAGGAGGGAGGAGGACAACACCCCTGGGCCGATTTCCAGTCAGCCAGTGAGAACTGTTTGCAAAGGGACAGAAAGGAACCTTGGCCTGCTACAGCCAACAGGAGCCAGAAAGGGGAACGCAGGCACCATCGATCATGGCCGCAAGGATTTAGGGTGCACATTTCACATAGTTCATTCCAGAGCCGGAGACTCCAATGGGGAAGAGAGAGAGTCTAAAATCCAAAATTCAGACCGTGACCATATCCAGGGAAGAAGGAAGGTGAGACTTGACTGAAGAGACCAATGAGAGCACTCCTCGACCAGCTCAGGTGTTAAAGGGCCTTCCATGGCCAGGTATGTCAAGGTCTCGTTCTTGGTGAAACTGTGTTGGCTCTCAGAGACCCCCATGTTCTGTCTCAAAGTGCTTACAAGTCCATGTTGAATTGTCCAGTCTGGATATTGTGCCAGAGATCATGATAACGCTTCATGGTTTTAGAATCTGCTGGGCTTTGGCAGCTCATCTGCTTGCCATCACTGAAGACAGCCTCCACTGCGACATCAGCAAGGTGCTCCAGTCCAGGGAAACCTGTTGGGCCTAAAGCCTTGATCTCAATTTGACCAGGAGGACATACTCTAGTGTTAAAGCCTAGCTGTTTTGCGTATGAGCAAGGAGGGCCTGGGCATGTTACTTAACCTCCCTGAGCCTGTTTCCCCATCTACAAATATGAGGATATCAGCAGGGCAGAGTTGCTGTGATGAATAAATGAGCTCCAGCATGCAAAGGACCAAAGCCAATACTTGCTAAACGATTATTATTAATATCAACTCTGAGAGGTTCCTTTCATTGCTCGGGTGAGTTTCTGTTACTTACAACCTCAAGAGTTCTAATGACTTCCCTCTGCAAATATCTGAAGGACTGACTCCAGACAAAGGAGCCAGTATATGAGCATGAGTGTGTGTGTGTGAGTGTGCACGGTGTGTTGTGAGGCGTGTGATGTGAATTGTGAGTGTGCAGTGTGTGAAATGTGTGTGTGAGGTATGTGTTGTGTCTGTGAGGTGTGTGAATGTTGCAATGTGTAAGTGTGTGAGGTGTGTGTTGTGTGTGAGATGTGAATGTGCAAGGTGTGTGAATTGTGTGTGAATGTGCACAGTATATGTTAGTGAAATGTGTGTGTTTTGTGTGTGCAGTGGTTGTGAACATGTGGATGTTACTGTGGGCAGTGTATGTGTGTGAGCTGTGTATGAGTTGTGTGTGTGTATGAGTAAGAGGTGTACCTGAATGTGTGTGTGCCATGGGCTGGTAGGGCAGTCTGGCATACACATCCGCTCATGCCAGATTTATGGAGTTGATTCTTTGGGTTTGGAATGTCCCCTGCTGTGACCCTCTGACCACACCAGTCATCACGTCCTGGTATCCCTCCCCACCTCTCTGTCTGTCAGCACAGCAGCTAGTGGGGCTGGGCCCCTCTTGGTGCATCCAGGCTCCATGGCCTTCAGTTGCCCCTAGCCTTGATCCTCCATCTTGGCCTTCACCCCAACTCACCCAGCCGGAAAGAGGTGACTTCGCCCATGAAGTCCACGCAAGGCTGGCGGCCTCTGGTGAAGCGGTGCAGGCCCAAGGAGAGTCCAGAGGATGCCACGAGGGCGGGGATGGTCAGGCCGCAGAGAGGGGGCCCCAGGTGCCTGGGTGCCCCCGATGGGCCCTCATAGAACTGCAGGTAGGAGCCAGGGGCTCACGGGTCCCGCTCTGAGGAGGAGGTGTTGGGCTCCAGGGATGCCGGAGACGCTGGGGACGCAGGAGTCAGGCTGTAGACCAGGAAGAAGCAGAACTGGAAGCTGATCCTGTCGCCAGGGGCCTCTGCCCACATCCAGAGCCCGCAGTCGATATCCCGGGCCACAAAGTAGAACCTGCGCAAGCCAGAGTGGGAGCGCAACAGCAGCCCGTGCCCCTGCCACGTCTGCCCACAGAGGCCCACCAGGTCAGCTGCTAGGAAAAACAGACCCTGGAGCCAGGTGGCCTGGTTCCAAGCATGGCTGTGCCCCCTGCTAGCTGTATGACCCCAAGCCAGTCACTTACCCTCTCTGAGCCTCAGTTTTCTCATCAGTAAAATGGGATGATTATGCAATAGTGCCAGTCTCAGATTTTTGTGAGGATTAAATGATTCAAGTCCACAATCCCTTATTCAAAACCCTAGGATGTGTTTCAGAATTTTCCAGATTTTAGAATGATAATATGAAATACAGTATATTATGTTGCAGGCCCAAGTGGAGTCTGCAGCAGTCCTTTGTGTTCTAACACATTCATATTTTTAAAGCAATTGTATGAACATTCGAAGCTGCGCAAATAAAGACAATAAACAGCCTTCTCTCAGGGCAGGTCATGTATTGCCAGTCAATTACTTAAGGACAAATTTTAGTTCTCAGAGCTTTTTTGAATTTTGGAACTACAACTAAAAGACTGTGCTTACAAAAAAAAGACCAGATTTAATGGCCTGACAGACTGGAGAAACCCCGAGAGTATGGCCTCCGGACACCCTTTTAGCTCAGAGGTGTAGTCACTCCTGACGTTCACCGTTCAGCCAGGGACTGGACAGCCCCATAAAACAAAATGGGACTAATGAGGCACAGCAGTCCAGGACTAGAAGGCAGGAAGGGGACAAGAAAGCTGGTGATAGGGAACCCAAGGTTGATAAGGGACAGCGTTGACATGTCGTGGGGTTGTTAACCAATGTCATAGGGCAATAAGTGTACTAACTCTTTAATGAGAAACTATTTGTTCTGTAAATCTTCATCTAAGGTACAAAAAAAAAAAGAGAATTATCTATGTGGAATCAAAGTGACAACAGCAACTCAAAGTTTTGATAGGGAGCCTAGGGGCCAGTGAGATGAAGATAATGGTGATGGAATAATTTGGAAAAGGATAGTGAGAATAGCAGCACAACTGGAAGAATGTAATCGATGTCATTGAATTGTACATGTAGAAATTTTTGAAACGGTGTATCTTTGGCTATGTATATTTTCACCAAAAAAAAAGGTCCTCTAAGGTCGAGAAAGGAGAGTGTGGACATGTCGTGCAGTTGTTAACCAATGTCATAAAACAATATGTGTACCGACTGTTTAATGAGAAATCATTTGTTCTGTAAACCTTCACCTAAAGTACAATAAAAAAAAATTAAAAATAAATAAAAGACTGTGCATAGGCCAGTGCCTAACACTTAATGAGTATTATAGAAATGTTATTAGTATCATCTTATTCAAGGATGAGGCAGCCATAGTTGGCACCTGCCTACCCAACAGCCAGACCATTTCTCCTTGTTAAAACATCCCTGATTCCCTCAGCTATCAGGAAGCAATGAACCCAGCTCCCTTGGTGATTGGTCTAAACCAAACCTTGTAATTCTAATTATATTGGACAGATTTAGGAATTGGCATGTGACCTGGTTCTGGCAAATGAAATTTAATGAGAGATCTGCTGGGGGATTCTGGAAAAGTTTTCCTTCCTGATAAAAAAGAAAGAGAACTATGATGAGCAGCCTCTTTTTCTTTCTGCTGTTGAAGGTTGTTGACGGAGGATGTGATGCTCAGAGCTGCAGCAGACATTTTGTAAGCATGAGGTCATGAGAATTACAGAGAAGCCCTGCCATGATTGAGCCGCTGAATTAACCATCTCTGGAACAACCTAAAGCCACTCTTTTTAAGTGAAATAATAAATGTCCTTATGGTTTAAGCCCCAGTTTTGGCATCTATTACAGCTCAAAACATCTTCACTGGTACAGGATTACCAGTGAAGATTAAATGAGATAAATGCTCAAACTAGCTCTGATTTTTTAAGGACAGAAAGAGAAGAGGTGGTGGGTTTCCTGGTGCATGGCAGGGGCATCAGTGGGTGGCTTAAGACCAGCAAGGATGTGGCTCCTCAGGGAGGAAATTCTCCCTCAGGGCTCAGGATGTGAGAGCATTTTCCCATATCTGTGCAAACTCACTAAAGCCCGAGCCTGCCCAGGAGGCAGACAGGGTAGGGGTGGGGCTTAGATAATGAGCAAAATGAGTACCTTCTATGTTCCAGGCACTGTCCTAAGTGTCTTGCGTGGTTTATCTCATCTTATATACACTTAAAATAAGGAGCACTAGTGGCACAGTAGTTAAAGCACTCAGCTGCTAACCAAAATGTCAGCGGTTCGAACCCACCAGCCACTCCACAGGGGAAAGATGTGGCAGTCTGCTTCCATAAAGATTTACAGCCTTGGAAACCCTGTGAGGCAGTTCTACCCCATCCTATAGAATCACTATGACTCAGAATCAACTTGATGGCAGTGGGTTTGGTTTGAGTTACATACACAATAATAATTAGGCCCATGATGATTCCCATTTTACAACTGAAGAAACTGAGACTTAGAGAGGCGAAACAACTGTCTCAAGGGTACAAATGTTGGAAGAGGCAGAGTGAATGTGTGAACGCAGGGCTGTCTGACTCCAAAGTCCACAGTATTTCCCAGTGCCAGCCCTGAGGGCTGTCCTGCCCACCCTTAAGCCCCTGCTTCTAGGCCCTACCCCTAGACCCCTACTTCTAGGTGATTTGCTGCTCCAGCCTTCCAGAGGAGCTTAGGGTGGCCTTGGGGGCATCAAGCAAAACCAGGCCGAGGGTTTCCCAGGCTCCCCCAACTCAAGAAATTCCAGCCCATCAGAGTGAGTGATGACTGGGAAAGTGGCAGTCTCTAAGAGTGGTGGAGACCCAGGTCTCCTGCCCGCCCTGGCCAAACCCCCTCATACTCACCTGTCTCCAGAACAGACATGGTTAGGGCAGCCACCCCCAGCAGGAGCAGGCTCAGGGGCAGCCACAGGAGACAGGCCTCCATCCAGGCCCTGCTGCACCCAGCAACAAGGCACACCTGCAGAATCTTCAGCTGGGGGGGGGTCTTTGGGGGCCTGGCCAGGTCAGGGGAGAAGGCCAGCAGGGCACAAGCAGCGGGGGGAGGCAAGCCCACCAGCTCCTCTAGTCTCTTCACAATGGTCTTGTGCTCCCCGTTCCAGATCCTCCTTCAGGTCAAGATAGTGTCTGGGGTTGCCATGGAGATTTGGGGCTGGGGCTGGAGACTGGGGAGAGAAGGCGGAGAGGATGTCTGCTTGCCCCCTGCCAGATGGAAACCAAGAAACTCAGATCCTGTTCAGCCACAGGGCTTCTGGGAGGCAGACCCACAGACCCTGTTGCCTTCCTGGACAAGTTGCTACTTTAGGAACTGAACTTGAGGAAGACCAAGGACACCAAAGCATCTTCTCTGAGGGCCTACAGAGGCAGCAAGTAGTGAAGGAGCACTGGAACAGGAGTCTGCTCCATTACTAACTTAAAGTATTCCTGCCTCGGGGCCTTTGCATTCGCAGTGCCCTCTGCCTGGAGTGCTCTTCTCCCACAGTGTCCCACAGCTGGCGTCTTCCGGTCATTTAGGGACTCCCAAGGACTCAGGTCTTCCCTCAGCAGGGGGGTGGATTTACCATGAAGTTCATGAAGCTTAAGCTTTAGACCCCTCACTTGCATAGGATTATATGTCCTTATAAAATTTGCAAAAGTAAGATACTTTAACCACAATCAGTTCAAACTGCTGTCTCCTTCCTCTGATTTCTCCCTCATCTTACCGGAGTTCAGGGAGGAAGCTAGACTTGGGACATAATTGTTGGAGTGATCCACACATTGATGGTACGTAGAGCCATGAGACAGGGTGAGATTGCCACGAGAGTGAGTGCAGGGAGAGAAGAAAGGCCAAGGATGGGGCCGTGGGGCAGCATTTGAAACAGTGTCCTAAGGGCTCTCCTGCGGAATTCACCTGGTACCTGTTCTGGAGAAAAAATGTCCCCTAGGGGGCAGTCAAAGCCAATACGAGAATGAGGAACCCTGCCCAGCATCCTAGAAACAGCCACCTGGGAGGCTGTAGGCCACCTCTCAGTTTAAGGCCCGTGATAACAGCAGCCCCACCCAGTGGCGTCAGTAGGGGGGTACAAGGGGTGCAGACTGTCAGAGGAGGTGACACCAAAATGTCTGTAAAAATATCCCTGTAGCTAGTTATA
>NW_004443984.1:8008954-8024278 GCF_000243295.1 Trichechus manatus latirostris
GTAAGCCCAGCTAACATGTATCAGTATACCTACAAGGCTAAAACTCTATGCTAATTTACTTTTTGAACCTTCTAATGCCCTTCAAATCTAAGGACCCTTCAAATCTCGTGGTTTCATCTGCACGCTACAAGCACACTGTTGTTTTTGTTGCTGCCAGTGTTTTTATAATCATTGATTTTGTCAAGTTTTCTGGTATTTTAGCTACAATATTGTGGTAGTTAGTAATTGTGAGCCTACATCAAAAACTTTTGTGAGAATGAAGTAGTAATTAAAGGGAAAGAGGGAATGATAGACAGGAATTACGATTTACATGTAACATTAGTACAAAAAACATTACTAAGGATTCTGTACGGTCTGGTACAGGAGGAGGTCCATGGGTGACATTGTGAGTTGCTGCACTGGGTGACACCAACCTAATGATGCCACTGGTCCCAGCCAAGAAGGTAAGCACTCAACCTCTGTGGTCTCTTCCCTCCCTGTTCAAGTCATTGCCCGTTGACCCACTGCCGTCAAGTCAATTCTGATCGATAGCAACCCTACAGAACAGAGCAGAACTGCCCCATAGGGTTTCCAAGGCTGAAAATCTTTATGGAAGCACACTGTCACATCTTTCTCCTACAGAGCAGCTGGTGGGTTCAAACCCCTGACCTTTCAGTTAGCAGCCGAGTGCTTAATCACTGAGCCACCAGGACTCATTCAAGTCACTGCACAGGACAATTGCCTCACCTAATAGATACAGCTTTGGGCTGCACACTCACTGTTTTACAAAATGGGACAGCAAGATGGAATCATCTCTAAGGGCTCTTTCAGGCTGATGCTTCTGCATTAAAGATGTCACATCTCCTCTGTCATATTCTTTCACACAACAAATATTTGATAAGCTACTAGTAAAAAAACTATTAAGTGACACCAAATTCTAGCTTGGTGCTTTGAATACCTTCACTCCAGAAAAATCTGAAGGATGGTATAATCATCTCCTTTTATAGATGAGGAAGCCAGAGTTCATAGAGATTGGGGGACTTGTTCAAGGTCGCCCAGCAAACAAGAGACAGATCTTGGACTGCCCATTTCCATGTGGCTCCGAGTCTCATTCTCTTCCTGTTATGCCATCCCACTTTGACTTTGAATTCTAAAGTTCCTGGCCCTGTGCTAGAACTGGATACTTCTGCCTTTAAGCAGCTCAGAGCCTAGCAGTCAAGCAAATCAAAAGTATCATTCAGCATTATAAAAGCTAAGGCTATGGGAAAAGAGAGGGGGGATCCCAACATCTGGAGCAGGAAGGCCAAGGAATAATAAAATAAATGATTATTAATAAAATCACTTAATAATAAAATCAATAAGTATTAACAAAATTATTGTTAATGATAAATTAATCATATTAGCTTATTGAGTGCTTACTATTTACCAGGGACTGTTTTCATGTATTGGCTCATTTACCGTCCACAATAGTGCCTTGAGGTAGGTACTACTATCATCCTCATTTTATAGATGACGAAACTTAGGCACAGAGAAGTATAGCTATGTCATATAACTAGAAAGTGGGGAAACAGTCTGCCTTCCCAGAGGAGGAATGTCTGAGCCGAAATCCAAAGTCTGAATAGAACCTAGCCAGGTGAGAACCTAGACAGATAAGGAGAGGGTCAACAGTGTTCCAGGCAGTAGGAAAAGCACTTCCAAAGCCTAGAAGGCTTATAGAGCCCACCTTTGTCTGCTTCCACCCAGAAACCTGAGGAAGTGCTCCCTTTTGGAGGGAATGGACTCGTATCTCCCGACGGCCAAGCATGGTGTTTAGCTTCAATCTACAGTTGAGAAGGGGGTTTTATGAAATTTTCACACACCTCATAATCCAACAGCAGCAGGAATGGTAAAAAGACTTAATGGGCTCTTAAGGAAACACCTAAATCCAGGTTCCGGGTGAAATAAATGGAAAATAGAAGAGTGTTCTGACAGAATAAGTTGTCTAAATTACATAACAAACAGTTACCCTCCTGGTATCCTGGAGCTATTCAAACAGCCAACATAGAGTCCTATCATCAAGTTAAAAGATATTAAACTTGAAGATTATAGGGTCATGAGAGTACATATTTATTACTCCACTAAAGGCCCACAGTGGGGGAGGCCAGGGCAAATGGTATCCACGATATAAAATGGATAGTCACGGGGGACAAAATTTCCTTGGAAACTCATAAATATCTGACAAGAGCCTTGTGCTATCTCTTTCAGAATAAAAAAAAAAAATTACAATGACAACTGATAGGCGTTATTATAACCATTCCAATCATCTCGACACTATATGCCCATTTTCCCTGTAAATATACTGACCATAACTCAAGAAGTTGACTTTACATCCTGATTGCCAAGGTGATGAAAACCCCATCTGGATCAAAACATGATTGGATACAAGGACGTTTTACAATAACTAGAATACATCTTATTAGCCCAACTACAGCTGTCATGAGAAAGAGTAATGGTCCAGCTTCACAAGGAAGGAAAAAAGTCATGTGATCCCCTCAGATTGCCTGGATAAGATAGATGTAACCTTAGTCAAAGGGATCCCAAGTGGGGAAATTGATTCCATCAGAGAAATATCAGTAACAATAGAGCCCCAGACATGGACCCTGTGGGCCTCAGCCTAGGCTTAGAACCTTACCTTACAGGTATCTGCTAACAGGAGATCCAACAGGAATGACAACACCTTTTCACTTCCTCAAGGGAGACAAATGAACTAAAAGATGGAGAAGATTTACATCATCAAAGGATTTCAAGGGCCATTAGGAAAAGGAACTAACAGAAGAGATACTAACAGAGGATATCATAAATGCTCATAGACACTGAACATGGTAAGCTGAAGAGATACATGGAATAATTACAACAAAGACGCAATGACTGGAGGTATGCCTCTTCCTGATTTGGTCTGGCAAGATTATGTGCTATGGGCATTTATGGGACTCTTGAAATGACCTGGAGCCCTGGTGGCACAGTGGTTATAGGCTCAGCTGCTAACCAAAAGGTTGGCAGTTTGAATCTACCAGCCGCTCCTTGGAAACCCTATGGGGCAGTTCTACTCTGTCCTATAGGGTCACTCTGAGTCGGAATCAACTCGACAACAATGGATTTGATATGACCTGAGTGACTGGGTACATTGTAACACTACCAATATACTTAACATGCCTTGTTTGCTATGATTATGATATTGATTTGGGTCTGTTGTAAAACATCCTAAGTGTAACAGAGCCAGGGGGTGAGTTGTAGAGTGTACATGCTTATGAATTATATTCCAGTTCTATCCACAGCACTTGGAATACCAACATCTCAGGGCTGCCTGCATCCCAGTGAGGGCTACCTCTCATCTTATTAGTGTCAAAATATTTTTTGCTGTAGAGTCAATTTTGACTCATAGCAAGCCTATATGACAGAGTAGAACTGCCTCATAGGATTTCCTAGGCTATAATCTTTACAGGAACAGATCACCAGGTCTTTTCTCCCACAGAGCCACTGGTGGGTTAGAACTGCCAACCTTTCAGTTAGCAGCTGAGCGCTTAACCATTGCACCACCACGGCTCCTTGTCAAAATATTAGTTACCTCATTTGCATTTATGTAAGACCTATAGATTTACGTTGGGCAAATCTGGTGTAAAAGACTTCTTTAAAGTGTTGGAAAGCAAGGATGTCACTTGGAGGACTAACGTGTGCCTGACCCAAGCCATGGTATTTTCAATTGCCTCATGTGCATGCAAAAGCTGGACAATGAATAAGGAAGACCAAAGAAGAACTGACTCCTTTGAATTATGGTGTTGGCAAAGAATACTGAATATACCATGGACTGCCAGAAGAACGAACAGATCTGTCTTGGAAGAATTACAATCAGAATTCTCCTTAGAAGCAAGGATGGCAAGACTTTGTCTCACATAATTTGGACATGTTACCAGAAGGGACCAGTCCCTGGAGAAGGACATCATGCTTGGTAAAGTGGAGGGTCATCGAAAAAGAGGAAGACCCTCAATAAGATGGATTGTCACAGTGGCTGCAACAATGCGCTCACGCAGAGCAAAGACTGTGAGGATGGTGCAGGACCAGGCAGTATTTCGTTCTGTTGTAATGGGGCCGCTAAGAGTCGGAATTGATTCAACGGCACCTAACAACAACAACAAGACCTGCAGTCAGATCGGGTGCCAAAGCCAGTATGTGTAGTAATCATATCTAAGATCAACATATTAGGGGTTGCTAAATTGCATATAGACAATCATAGCAAGGGTGTGAACAACAGCACACGTAGGGAAATTAATCACAGAAGGAGGGTCCCAATGGAAAAGAAGAATCCTAACCCTGATGCCACCTGCTCCCACAGCAAGAGTGCATGCTGTCCCTTACTCTCATAATGCTTGAAAGTCAGTTTCTAGCCAGATGATTGTGCCAGATCCAATTCACAGTGACAGTCTAGGCAGTGACTGAGAAGAGAGAGAAGCATTCATTTTGAGAAGGTGATAATGGACCCTCACAATCACCTACCTAGAGGTTAAGGCCCTATGACATTTTACCCCACCCCAAAGGAATATGTGTGTAGGGGTAACTGGTGTATTAATAGAAAGGTTTATTCTAGGTGGATGAGATACTATTATATTCGATAATCCTTTATTATACTGAATAATTCTGTAATAAATATAATTTTCAAAAGGCTACCTCTGGTCATTTACCACATTATTGCATTAAAGTTAGTGGAGTGAATGTAAGATAGTTCACTGTATGTCTCAGCCCCTCTCCCCACCATCTTCGTCAACAAATAACACCTGGGTTGTAGATGTCAAAGGGAGGCTCGATTGTACAATATGATTATATACATGCTGATACATACTGGTAGCAAAGTGTCAATATTGCTTTCACAGTGCCCACATAAATGGTACCTCAGGTACAAGGCAGCCCAGGCTCCATCCACCCTCCTCTTCCTCAGGTGGTGAAACACTACACCCCTTCACTTCTTTTTTTGGCTTGGGATTCTCCCCCTCTCTTCCTGACTGGGTCTTGGAAGAATGGATGATGACATTTTTCTTTGTTATCTAGTGCTGCTATAACAGAAACACCACAAGTGGATGGCTTTAACATACAAAAATTTATTCTTCACTGTCTAGGAGACTAGAAGTCCGAATTCAGGGCACCAGCTCCTGGGGAATGCTTTCTCTGTCTGTCAGTTCTGGGGGAAAAGTCCTTGTTATCAATCTTGCCCTAGTCTAGGAGCTTCTCAGTGCAGGGATCCCAGATCCAAAGGACGAGCTCACTCCTGGCACTTCTATCTTGGTGACATGAGGTCCCTCTCCTCTCTGCTCAATTCTCTCTTTTATATCTCAAAAGAAATTGACTCAAGATACAACCTAATCCTGTAGATTGTGTCCTGCCTCATTAATATAACCGCCTCTAATCCTGCCTCATTAACATCATAGAGGTTAGGATTTACAGTGCATAGGATAATCACATCAGGTCACAAGATGGTGGGCAACCACACAATATTGGGAGCCATGGCCTAGCCAAGTTGACACATATTTTGGGGGGAGGCACAATTCAATCCACAATATTAAAAAGCTTATGCTTTATGTATACTTTGTAAGTCTCTGTCTAGATTTGAAGGCTCCCTCATTTAGAAAAAAGAACCTACTTCTACCACACCTCTGGAACTAGAACATTAATTCTTAACCAGACTGATGTACATTCATTTATTAAGCACCTACTACGTGTCAGGCAAGTTCCCCATGTGGCACAAAAAATTTGCCCTTGACTACTAACCTAAAGGTTGGCAGTTTGAACCTACCCAACAGTACTGCAAAAACAAACAAACAGCCTGGCAATCTACTTCCATTAAGACTACAGCCGAGAAAATCCTATCGAGCAGTTTTACGGTGTAACACATGGAGTCACCAAGAATCGGAATTGACTCAATGGCAACAGGTTATATGTCAGGCACTGGTCTGGGTGCTGAGAACACAGCAATGAACAAGGCAGCACAGCAAGATTCTCATTGTTGAAGAGCTGATAATCTAGAGGGGAAGACATATAATAACCAAGTATTACGGATTAAATTGAGTCACCCAAAATAAGTGTTGAAATACTAATCCCTTGAAGCCCTGGGGTGCAATAGTTAAGAGCTTGGCTGCTAACCAAAAGTTCGGCAGTTCAAATCCACCAGCTGCTCCTTGGAAACCCTATGGGGCAGTTCTACTCTGTCCTATAGGGTCACTGTGAATTGGAATTGATTCGATGGTGACAGGTTTGGTGTTTTGGGTTTATACCTGGGGATGTGATTTAATCTAATGTAATCACTTTCCATATGCAATCTAATGTAATCAATCAGTTGAGGTCATACCAGTGTAGGGTGGATCCAAAACCTAATCATTTCTGAGTTACGTAAAGAGTAGTATAGTCACAGAGACATGCACAAATATACTGGGGAAGACAGATGGCATATGAGGTTCACCAAGAACCAAGGAATGCCCGGGGCTACTGACAAGGAAGGAAAAGGCACTGCCGAGACCCAGATTTGGACTGTTAGTCTCCAGAAATGTGAGAAAACAAATTTCTGTTCTTAAAAACCACTCACTTGTGGTATTTGTGTTACAGCAGCACTAAGAAACTAAGACAGTGAGTAAACAATAAGACAATAACACAATCTCTTCAGAAATGAGAAGTGTTAGGAGAGAAATAAACAGGGATGTGATAAAGTGAGAGGGAGTGTGAGAAGGGTATCTACTTTGACAGGCTTGTTAGGGAGGCCTTCTCCGAAGAGGTGACATTTGAGCTGAGATCTGAAAGGAGCTGGGGAAGAAGGAACAGCAATTGCAAAGGCCCTGAGACAGGAAAGTACTTGACTGCTGTGGCTAAAGCACAGGGAATGAGGCAATAACAGTAAATGAGGTTGGAGAGTTAGGAGGGGCTAGATCTTGATGGGTCCTTATATTAGCTTCCTTTTGCTGCTGCAACAAATTAACACAAATTTAGTGGCTTGAAGTTATCTCACCATTCTGGAGGTCAGAAATCTAAAATGGGTCCCACTCAGCTAAAATCAAGGTGTCAGCTATTTGGAGGCTTGGGGGAGAACTTTCCCTTGGGTTTTCCAGCTTCTAGAGGCTGCCTGCATTCTTTGGCTTGTGGTTCTTTCCTCTGTCTTCAGAGGCAGCAACATAACATCTTCATATCTCTCCATGACTCTAACCCTATCCTGCCTCCCTCTTTCACTTGTGAGAACCCTTGTGATTACATTGGGCCCACCAGGTAATCCAGGATAATCTTCCATCTTAATATCCTTAACCTAATCTCATCTGCAAATTCCATTTTGCCACCTAAGGTAACATATTCACAGGTTCCAGGAGTTATGACATAGACATCTTTGGATAGCCATTATTTACTTGTGATAGCCCCTGTAGGTCATGAAAAGGAATTTAGATTTTATTCAAAATGCAAAGGGATGCTAAAAGGGAGTGACATGTTCTAAGTTTATATGTGTTTCTTTCTTTCTTTTTTCTTTTTTTAATTGACTGATATAGAAGAGGGTCCATGACAAAGGCTAGAAAAACTCTAGCATTTAGAAAACCAATAGAGGAGGAGGAGGCAGCAAAGAAGACTGAGAAAGAGCAGTCACCGAGGGAGGTGGAGAACCAGGAGAGGGTACTACCCAGAAACCAAGAGTTGGACATTTCAAGATGGCAGGACAATTCAATCTGTGCTAGTGATTGCTGAGAGGATATAAAAGCCGAGGACAGAGAGAATACCATTGGATTTCATAACCTGGAAGTCATGGTGACCTTGATAAAGGCAGCTATAGAGAAGTGGTGGGGTCATAGGCCAGACAGAAGTTGGTAGATGAGTGAATAGCAGATGAAGAAATAAAGGAAATGTACACCTGTGCTATCCACTATGGTAGGCACTTGACACCTGTGGCTATTGAGCATCAGAAATACGACTAGTTTGAATTGAGATGAGCTGGAAATGTAAAATGCACACCAGATTTCCAAAACACAGTGTGAAAAAAAGAATGCAGAATATCTCATTAATACTTTTATATTGATTACATGTGGAAAGGTAAGCATTTTGGATATATTGGATAAAATATATCATTAAAATTAACTTCACTTTTCTTAAAACTTTTTAAAATGTGGCTACTAGAAAATTTACTTACATATGTGGCTTGTATTACATTTCTATTGGATAGTGCTGGGATAGATAATTCTTTCAGTAATTTTACTGGGAAGGGAACCAAGAAACAGAGAGGAAGATAAAGGGAGATTTAACATTGCTGACTATTCCCACCTTCTTAAAACTTTCCTCCCTCAGCGTGTGAGATAGTCAGTATTTCTGATTCTACTTATATCTATTGTTCCATCTGGACCTTCCTCTCAGGGTCGTCTTCCTGTTCCCATCACTTATCAGGTGAAGGAGCAGGCCACGGGACCATGTAGGGAAGAGCGTTCTATGCAAAGGAAACAGCAAATGCAAAGGCCCAGGGTGCTAAAGGACAGGGTGATAAAAAGTGGTTGCATTCTGTGCTTATTTTGAGGGCTTCACTGACAGGATTTGCTGAAGGACTTGACGGGGTATAAGAGAAATAAAGGAGTTAAGGCCATGTCTTAGTCATCTAGTGCTCCTACAACAGAAATACCACAAGTGGATGGCTTAACAAAGAGAAACTTATTCTCTCACAGTCTAGGAGGCTAGAAGTCCAAATTCAGGGCACCAGCTCCAGGGAAAGCCTTTCTCTCTGTGTCTGCTCTAGGGGAAAGTCCTTGTCATCAATCTTACCTTGGTCTAGGAGCTTTTCCATGCAGGAACCCCAAGTCTAAAGGACACGCTCTGCTCCTGGCACTGCTTTCTTGGTGGTATGAGGTCATCATGTCTCTCTGCTCACTTCTCTCTTTTATATCTCAAAACAGATTGGCTTAAGACACAGCCTAATCTTGAAGATTGAGTCCTTCCCCCATTAACATAACTGCCACTAATTCCACTTCATCAACATCATGGAGGCAGGATTTACAACATACAGGAAAATCACATCAGATGGCAAAATGGTGGACAACCACACAATACTGGGAATCATGGCCCAGCCAAGTTGACGGATATTTTGGGGGGACACAATTCAATTCATGACGGCTGCCTGTAAGATTTCTGTAGAATGGAATGGACATCTACTGAGATGGAAAAGATTACAGAAGGATATTTGGGGCGGGGGGTGGTTGGAAGTGGAGCTGAAGTGTGACATCACCACTGCACACTGGAGATGTCAAGTAAGTAGTAGGATATACAAGTCTGGCGTTCAGGGCAGAGATCAGTCAGGTCTGTTGTTGTTAGGTGCTGTTGAGTCAGTTCTGACTCATAGAGACTGATAAAGGGTTTCTAAAATCAAATTAAGGCTCTCAGCAAAGCCAAGATGACTGACGACTAGGCTCTCAATAAAGGTTAATGCAGATCACTTTGACTAAGCAAGGGAGAGAGTCAGAAAGACAAGTGAATTATGTGCTTAGAATGGTCCAGGAAGCATGTGACGCAAATGCCATGTCCTTGGAAAAAATGTTTTGCACAAATGGTCTTCTGGAAGGAGATAAGATTAACTGATATGAAGAAAAAGTTGTTTTTGAAATGTTTGTAGAATTAGTCATGCCTCACTTTGTGTATAAAAGCTCAACTTTGTCTCCAGAAAGATAGAGAATTTTGGAAATCCTTCCTGAATGCTGCCTAATTCAAATTGTTACATTCCTTCAATAAAACTCTTTACTTTTGCTTTCAATAAACTCAGATAATTTACTCTTTGACATTTCTGGTATCAGAATTCTGGGATCCAAAGGCACATTATCTTCAGTGACCCCTGAGATGCTGGGGACCCAGACTATGGTACCAAGCAGAGCCACTTGGACTCTTCAGTTCTATGGACCTCTTGGGAGTCACCCAAGGTAAATAATCTCTCATATTTGAGCTCAGCTTCCTTGTGTGAAGCTCCCTGGGTTTTTCTTGAGGACTTATTTTTCTGTTTGTACTTGTGTGTCTTGTCCTAATTGTTGCATGGAACCCCAGGGCCCCCTCAGCTGCAAAATAAAATGCAGGCACAAGTCAAACTATTAAGAGTTATTAGGACATTCACTGCTGGCTCTGGAAAAGCAAAACACAGTCTAAACTCTGAGGTAGCTCCCTGTTAGGGATTTGTGCTATCTCTGAGAAGCCAAAAGCAACACTTTGCTCTTTACTGTTTTGCTTTCCGTGTGCAGTGATTTGAGCTCATGATCCTCAGGAATCTCAAAGGAGATAATAGATAATGCCAAATCTAAGAGTGGCTCAGAGTTCCCTGCTGGGGCCTCTGCTCACTATACAGACAAGCATTTTGGTCCCATAACATGCTCGTTTTTATCTAGTTGGCATCACCTGACTAGGGACGGTTTGGAAAATCAGTGGCCACTACGAGGATTTTTTGAACTTTGTAAATTAGGTTTTTCCTGCACCGTAAATTGGAAAATAAAGGCTCCCAGATTAAACCACCTCAATGGGATGCTTATTTTGATTGGTACCTAGAGGTTTATAAAAGATATAAAGACAGTAAAATTGCTTCCCTGCAGGATACTGTTTCCAAATTAACCAAACAAGATAAGGAGCTAAAATGTCAGAACTTTGATCCTGCTCCATCTGCCCCCTTGCCAGCTGTCCAGGGGCCTATTTATGGAAAATAGCGCCTATGGCAATTAGTTTTAAATTGCTGAATGATCTCTCACAGCTGGCTGTGGAAACTGTGACAGCCAATAGAAACTGCTCATTAGTGCCCCTCTTCAAGTGGCAACCAGGGTACGCACCCTACCTCCAAGCCTTAGTTACACCTCTGCAGCTGTCTCTCCTTTACACCCCTCTGTACTCTCCTGTTCCTCCAATAACACTATGTCTAGCTTCCGTTTTTTTCTGAGAAACCAGCTAAGAAAGGTTTACTTGAAATGCCCTTTAAGATCCATCCTACAAATGCAAAGGAGTCTTTCCATGTTACCTTTATTCCCTGGACTCACTCAGAGCTGTGTAGCATTATGAAAGATTTTCCAAAGCTGCGTGAAGATCCTTACAAGTTTGCTGAGGAATTTAAAATCCTCGTAGAAGCTTTTCAGCCTTAGCTCACAGATTTGTTTCAACTAGTCCATACGATAACTGGGCCCGAAGAAACTCAGCTATAGTTAGAACATGCTGGTTATTAAAACTGGGAATAATCAAGGTAAAAAAAATGATAATACCCTTACAGCAGACCTCTGTCAATGCTATCAGGCAGAGGGAGCTCCCTCTAATTTGAAAATGAAAGATCCGTTTTGAGCCATAAAGAAACTAGAAATAGAAGACTCATGGGACTGAGAAAATTTAGACTCCCGTAACAGCTTTCTGAGTCCCCAGCACTGAGAACACCCAGTTCAAAGCAACAGAAACAAAGTAAAAAAGACTTAAAGACAGGCTTGTGTTAAGTGGCCTTGAGACCTTAGAGGCTCCCTCTAGAATGTGCTAATAACTGTCCCTGCCAAGATAACCAAGTAGCAACATAGCCGCAGCTGCAGTAGTAAGAAGAAACAGGAAAACTGAAATGGGAGGGACTGCCTTCACATTTCCGGGCAACAGGGCTGGACCTGTGCTACTTACACTTGAAATGATGGAGGCATAGCTCCACAAATGACTGAGGGCTCTGCCAAGTTTGTCCAGATTTTCTGACTTTGAGAAATAATTAAGACTGAGGATTAAGCCTAGGTCCCTCTGTCACCAGGGAAGACCAAAGACCCTATGTTACAATTAAAATACAATGAGGAAATGAATTGTTTTTAGATACCATTACACAAGTGACTGTGATTCTCTATAACACCTGGTACCAAGATGAGGAAAACTTTCGGGCCTGAGGTCACTATCACTGAGACCCCTGCGCAAGCCTGACTATGGATAAGTCCCTTCAGGGACCCAACAAATCCCAGTTGATTTGTTGGGCCGAGATCTTTTAAATCAGTCTGTTTGAAAAGTACACTGAAAAAGGATAGATTGTTTATTTTGATTGGTATAAAAAGCCCTTAAATAGGGACAAATTATTCTAAATTTCTTCTCTAAAGGATCCTATAAAGCATGCAAAAAGACACAGTTATGAAAATATAGTAATTTCCTACCTTCAGATGATATTATTAAATTAGATTATAATATTCCTTCAAAAACCTTAATTCTGATTGGCTTATGAATAAATAACTCCTTATATAAATTCAATACTCCTAATATTACCAGAAATTAATGAAATTGAATTTGTTCTGACAGAAGTTTTTGTTTTGTAGTATGTTGACTTAAAAGCAGTTTCCAAGTTTTTTTTTAAAGTAACTTAAGTTAGATTGATTATATAGACGTGTTTTGTTAAAGAAAATGATAGTAATTTTGTCCTAAAATGAGAGACTAGTTACTGCCAAGATGAGAAAGAAGAAAAGCCTAGTAAAAGAATTTGGATGGACATGGAAAGTTGTAGAAGGTTAGAAGAAGGTTAAGTAGAATGTTATCTAAGATTTGATGGATTTATTTACAGGATTGTTCTTAATCAAATGTTGTAAAATGACAGAAGAAGGCTAAACTTACTGCCAAGAGAGTAGCAAAGAAGGATAAAAGAAAGAGTCAAGGGACCCCTTCCAGTAGAATGGAAATCTTTAGAAGGTTATTGAAAAACAGAATGAATAATAGGATGGAAAAAAGACTTCTGTGCCCACCTGAAGTCTAACATCAACTGTTCCAGCTGTGAAGTGGCAGATTTGTGACGCTTGACACAGCCTGCCCTTTAAGCAGGCACCTTTACCGGTCTGCACTAGGGGCTTGAGGATTGGTGGCACCACATACACCACCTAGTCACCTGCTACAGGGTCCAAGAATAAGTGGTGCCCCCAAGTCTTTACAGCCAACAGAGTAGGGTGCTCCCAGCCCAGCTGCAAAACTCACTTACCTACTCACTCTATGGAATAGGGAAACACTTTCCTTTCAGACACTCAGGGGCAGCCGTCAGCCCCCTGCCTTGCTCAGTGCATGATGCCCTATTGCAGCCAGATACCTGTGCTTACACCAATCACCCATGACTCTCTAAGACTGTAGATGAGAGACTGCACCACACACTTGTTGACCGACTGCCTGGACACCTGCACTGAATCCATGCAGGAAAATTTAATGGACTCCTGTGTGCACATACTTAGTTACAGAACTAACTACCTGGCGACACGACGTTAGAGCTTCAAAGGCGCCAATAATCCAACTAGCGCACATGAGCAGCCTATTTGAGCATATCAAAACAAAACAAAACAAGAAGCTAGGACACACTAAATAAATATAAAATAAAATTATAATAACTTATTGATGGCTTGGAGACAACAGTCAATATCAAATCACATAAAGAGGCAGTCCATAATGGCTTCAGCAAGCTCCCAAAATGAAGAATCAATAAATTCTCTAGAGGGAGAGAATTTCTTGGAATTACCAGAGGCAGAATACAAAAGATTAACATACAGAACTCTTCTAGAAATTAAACAAGAAATTCGTCAATACGTAGAGACAGCCAAAGAACACACAAAGTAGTAGTAGAACTTAAAAAAGTTATTCAAGAACATAATGACAAATTTAATAGGCTGCAAAAATCCATAGAGAGACAGCAATCAGAAATCCAGAAGATTAACAATAAAATTTCAGAATTAGACAACTCAATAGAAAGTCATAGGAGCAGAATTGAGGCAGTAGAAGTCAGAATTAGTGACAATGAAGATAAAGAACTTGACGCCAAATTATTTGAGGAAAAATCAGATAAAAGAATTAAAAAGAATGAAGAAACTCTAAGAGTTATATGGGACTCTATCAAGAGAAATAACCTAGGAGTGATTGGAGTACCAGAACGGGGCAGGGGAGGGGTGGATAACAGAAAATACAGAGAAAATTGTTGAAGATCTGTTGATGGAAAACTGCCTTGATATCATGGAAGATGAGAAGATATCTATCCAATATGCTCATCGAACCCCACATAAGGTAGATCCCAAAAGAAAGTCACGAAGACATATTATAATCAAACTTACCAAAACCAAAGATAAAGAGAATTTTAAGAGTGGCTAGAGATAAAAGAAAAGTCATCTACAAAGGAGAGTCAATTAGAATAAGCTCGGACTATTCAGCAGAAACCATGCAGGCAAGAAGGCAGTGGGATGACATATATAAAGCCTTGAAGGAAAACAACTGCCAGCCAAGAATTATATATCCAGCAAAACTGTTTCTCAAATATGATGGCAAAATTACGGTATTTTCAGATAAACAGAGGTTTAGGGAACTTGCAAAAACCAAACCAAAATTACAAAAAATACTAAAGGGAGTCCTCCGGTTAGAAAATCAATAACATCAGATAACAACACAAGACTAGAACACAAGACAGAGCAACCAGATATTGACTCAGATAGAGAAATTGAAAACACATCAAAGCTAAAACATTGAAAATAGGGAAACAGAGATATCAATACATAAAAAAGGACAACATTAAAACAAAAAAGAGGGACTTAAAAAATGCAGACGTAGATTTTTCATATGGAGAGGAAGTCAAGGCTATATAAAGAAATAAAAGACTGCTATAAACTTAGAAAAATAGGGGTAAATATAAATGTGACCCCAAAGGAAACAAACAATCCTACAAACCAAAATAAAAAACTAGAAAAATATAAACACTCAGCAAACACAAAATCAACAACAATGAAAAAGATGAAAATAAAATACATAAAGAAAAACGACTGAGCACAGAAAATTAAGGGGAACAAAGAAACAGTGAAAAACACACAAAAACAGACATCAGGATGACAGCACTACACTCATTCCTATCAATAATTACGCTGAATGTAAACGGACTAACTGCACCAATAAAGAGACAGAGAGTGGCAGATTGAATAAAAAAGCATGATCTGTCTATATGCTGCCTACAAGAGATGCACTTTAGACTTAAAGACACAAACAGGCTAAAACTCAAAGGAGGGAAAAAAATATATATCAAGCAAACAACACTCAAAAAAGAGTAGGAGTGGCAATATTAATCTCTGACAAAATAAACTTTAAAGTAAAATCTACCACAAGGATAAGGAAGGACACTATATAATGATTAAAAGGTCAATACACCAGGAGGACATAACTATAATAAATATTTATGCACCCAACGACAGGGCTCCAAAATGCATAAAACAAACTGTAACAGCACTGAAAAGAGAGACAGACAGCTCCACAATAGTAGAAGGAGACTTCAACACACCACTTTCAGTGAAGGACAGAACATCCAGAAAGAAGCTCAACAAAGACACAGAAGAG
>NW_004443984.1:8024378-8042987 GCF_000243295.1 Trichechus manatus latirostris
AAAACACAAAATAATAAATGCTGGAGAGGTTGTGGAGAGACTGGAACACTTACACACGGTTGGTGGGAATGTAAAATGGTACAACCACTTTGGAAATCGATTTGGCACTTCCTTAAAAACCTAGAAATAGAAGTACCATACGATCCAGCTATCCTGCTCCTTGGAATATATCTTAGAGAAATAAGAGCCATCTCACGAATAGATATATGCACACCCATGGTCACTGCAGCACTGTTCACAATAGCAAAAAGGTGGTAACAACCTAGGTGCCCATCAATGGACGAATGGATAAACAAATTATGGTATAGCCACACAATGAAATATTACGCAATGATAAAGAACAACAATGAAGTGGTGAAACATCGTATAACATGGAGGAAGCTGGAGCTTATTATGCTGAGTGAATTTGGTCAGTCACAGAAGGACAAATACTGTATAAGACCACTATTATAAGAACTCAAGAAAAGGTTTAAACACAGAAGAAAACATTCTTTGATGGTTACGAGGGTTGGGAGGGAGGGTGAGGTTTATTTACTAACTAAATAGTAGATAAGAATCATCTTAGGCGAAGGGAAGGACAGTACACACTCCAGGGGAAGTCAGCACAACTGGACTAAACCAAAGCTAAGAAGTTTCCTGAATACAATCAAATACTTTGAGAGACGGAGTAGCAGGGGTAGGGGTCTGGGGACCATGCTTTCAGGGGACATCTAGGTCAACTGGCATAACAAAGTTTATTAAGAAAATCTTCTGCATCCTACTTTGGTAAGTGGCATCTGGGATCTTAAAAGCTTGCAAGCAGCCATCTAAGATGCATCAATTGGTCCCAACCACTTGGAGTAAAGAAGAATGAAGAACACCAAAGACACAAGGAAAGTATTAGCCCAGGAGACAGAAAGGGCATAAACCAGAGACTTCATCAGCCTGAGACCAGAAGAACTAGATGGTGCCCGGCTACCACCTATGTACGTCCTGACAGAGAACACAACAGAGGGTCCCTGATGAAGCAGAAGAAGGATGGGGTGCAGAACTCAAATTCTAGTAAGAAGACCAGACTTAATGGCCTGACTGAGACTGGAGGTGCCCCGGAAGGCATGGCCCCTTGACTCTCTATCAGCCCAGAACCAAAGCAATTTCCGAGGCCAACTCTTCAGACAGGGATTGGACTGGACTGTGGGACATACAGCGATACTCGTGAGGCGTGTGCCTCTTAGCTCAAGTAGATACAAGAGACCAAAGGGGCAGCTTCTGTCCAGAGGTGAGATGGGAAGGCTGAGAGGGTTAGTAGCTGGTTGAATGGACATGAGGAGTCAGGGGTGGAAAGGAGGAGTGTGCTGTCACAGAATGGGTTGAGCAATTAGGGTCACATAACAATGTATGTACAAAATTTTGTAAGGGAGACTAACTTGAAATGTAAACTTCATTTAAACTACAATAATAAAAAAAAGAAAAGAAAAAAGCATATTAGATTAAAAAAAAATAAAGAAGCCTTTGATGACCAAAAGCCAGACTCCCAAAATCTGCCTAACTTTAACGTAGACTATATATATATATATAGATATACACACACACATATGTATATATGTATAAAAGAAAAGACAGATTAAAGGACCAATTAGAACCCCATTGAAAGGGACCTAGTCTTCCTCACCAACCTGTGTGCCACCAAAACTAGAAGGAGTCAAACCTTAGATCCATCTATCACAACTGAAAAAAGGCCAAGCTGCCTCTGTAAACCAGCCAGCCCTCCGGGAAACTAAAAATTACCCTGAGATGCTCCAGAGGCCAGAAGCAGACATCTGAGGTAGAGAGCTAATCCCAAATTCACAGAACAAGAATCCACACATCTTGCTGAACTTTGTGGACTTTATAATTGTAGCTATCCTTATGCTGTTAGTATTACTCCATACTTGTAGTCTTGTTTCTAAATAATTTTATTCAATATGAAGGTCCATTTAAGTTTTATACTTCTCTTTCTAGTAATTTCTTCTACTTTTTTAATGTCTTTAGTTGGTTACTGTCTTAGTCATCTAGTGCTGCTCCAATAGAAATACCACAAGTGGATGGCTTTACAAAGAGAAGTTTATTCTCTCATAGTCCAGTAGGCTATAAGTCCAAATTCAGGGCATCAGCTCCAGGAGAAGGCTTTCTCTCTCTGTCAGCTCTGGAGAAAAGTCTGTGTCTGGAAGTTCCTTGTGATGCATCAGTCTTCCCTTGGTCTGGGAGCATCTCAGCACAGGAACCTCAGGTCCAAAGGACGCACTCTGCTCCCGGCACTGCTTTCTTGGTGGTATGAGGTTCCCATGTGTCTCTGCTCACTTCTCTTATATCTCAAAAGAGATTGGATTAAGACACTATCTAATCTTGCAGACATCATCAGTATGACCTCACCATAGTGACAGAGTTTACAACACGTAAGGAGATCACATATAACCATCATAGTGATAGAGTTTACAACACATAAGGAAATCACATCAGATTACACAATCATACAATACTGGGAATCATGACCCAATCAAGCTGACAGACATTTTTGGGGGACACGATTCAATCCATGACAGTTACCCAAAGGCACTGGTTCTTAGTTACGCTCATTATTACAAACTGGATTAATTCTTTTGATCATTATAATGATAGTTATAAGCCAAAAAACCAAACTTGTTGCTGTCGAGAGTAGAACTGCCTCATAGGGTTTCTAAGGAGCAGCTGGTGGATTTGAACTGCCAACCTTTTGGTTATCAGCCGAGCTCTAAATGTTAGTTATAGGACTTGTTAAATGCATTATGCATTATGTATCTAACTTTTGCAGTCATAGCATCAGACTCAAAGTTATGCAAAGGATTTTTTTATCTTGAAGAGACTTAAGTTTTTAGAACATTCATGCTTGTGCCCTAGCACTCCATCACTTTATGTATTGATGAGATATTTCTCTAAAGAATTTGGTGTATTTACCCTAGGTTCCCCCTACCATCAGACCACAAGAAACAGAGTGACTAAGCAATGGCATGGTGAAGATATTAGATGGTGCCCAGCTACTGAATAAAAGCATAAGTAGCACCTGGGATCTTTAAGGCTTGAAAGCAGCCATCTATGTTACAGCACAACTGAAAGACCATGCAGAAGAAAGCACTCTTATAGTGGTCTTTGTGATCTAAGAATTTCTATGGAAATTCTTAATGAAAAAGAGGGAGTGATAAGGAGTTTCTAAAATCAAACTAATGCTCTCAGCAAAGCCAATATGACTGATGACTAGGCTCTCAATAAAGGGTTAATGCAGATCACGCTGAGTAAGCAGGGGAGACAGAAAAGTGAAGTATGTGCTTAGAATGTTCCAGGATGCACGTGACACAAATGCAAAGTCCTCGGAAAGAATGGTTTGTGCAAATGGTCTTCTGGAAGGAGAGAAGATTAACTGATATGAAGAAAGAGTTGTTTTTGAAATGTTTGTAGGATTAGCTGTGCCTAACTGTGTGTACGAAAGCTCCACTTTGTCTCCAGAAAGACAGAACATTTTGGAAATTCTTCCTGAATGCTGCCTGATTCGAATCATTATATTCCCTCAATAAAACTTTTTACTTTTGCTTTCAATAGACTCAAAGACTTTACTCTTTTACTAGATCCTATATATAACAGACCAAATGTTGCTTGGTCCCGTGCCCCTCTTAAAATAATGGGTATGTTCGAGTGCATTGTTGCAGCCACTGTGTCATTCCATCTCACTGAGGGTCTTCCTCTTTTTCACTGATCCTCTACCAAGCATGATGTCCTTTTTCAGGGACTGGTCCCTCCTGATAACATGTCCAAAGTACTTGAGATGAAGTCTTGTCATCCTTGCTTCTGAGGAAAATTCTGGCTGTACTTCTTCCAAGACAGATTTGTTCATTCTTCTGGCAGTCCATGCCTTCATCAACACCATAATTCAAATGCGTCATTTCTCCTTTGGTCTTCCTTTTTTTTTCATCCAGTTTTCTCATGTACATGAGGCAATTGAAAATATCATGGCTTGGGTCTGGTGCACCTTAGTCATCAAAGTGATATCTTTGTTTTATAACACTTTAAAGAGGTATTTTGCAGCACATTTGCAGAATTTGGAAGCCATCAATACAGAGATGGTATTTAAAGCCATAGGAAAAGATGAAATCACCCAAGGAGTAAATGTAGATAGAGAAGAGGTTCAAGGACTGAATCTTACATCACTCACGTTTACAGGCTAGAGATGAGAAAGAACAGCAAACGTCACCGAAAAGGAATGACCAGTGAATAATGGGAAAACTAGGAGAATGTGTTGTTCTGCAAGTTAAGAGACGCAGGGACTGATTAACTGGGTCAACTGCTGCTGATAAGTCAAGTAAGATAGTGTGTGAGCTTACCATTGGTGATTTTCACATAAGTGGTTTTGGGAGGTGATGGAAATGAAAGCCTCATTTGGGAATGGGCTCAAGAGGGAATAGGAGGAGAAGAATTAGAGAAGAGTATAGACTACTCTTTCTAGTTTTGCTATAAATGGGAGCAGAGAAATGTGACAGTAGCTGGAGGGGGGTATAGAGGTCGAGAGGTTTTTTTTTTTTTTTTTAACTTCGGAGAAATTACAGCATATTTGTATTGCTGATGAAAATGATCTAGTAGGGATTGAAAAATTCATGATACCGGATCAATACATCCCTCAAGATTCAGACTACTGTCTGCTGGCCTATCACCAATATCCCTGATGCACCTGAAATGCAGTATATTCAAAATTAAATTATCATCTCCCTTCTAAACCTGCTCCCCTTTCTGAAGTTTCTACTTCACTTGGTAGCAGTTCTATTAATTATCCAAGTTAGAAAACTGGCATATGGTAGTGACACCACAGTGAGTAACATTCACAATTTCATCACGTGCCAAGTTTAGCAATGGATGACACTGGGAAATGTGGCATTGAGGAAAGGGCTATGACTCAGACTTGAAGGTCAAAGAACAGAAAGGTGAATAAACATTGGTCAGATTAACATCATCAAGTTCTAGCAATTCTCAGTCTCTCTCAAGGTTGCCCTCTCCCTCTATACCTATTACACTGTCCCAGTTCAAGCCTTTGTTATCCTCTGCCTGTATTACTGCAATAGTCTTGTAAAAGGTTTCTCTGCCTCTAGCCTTGGCTCAGACTGAAAAACCTAAACAAAATGCAAATTTCCATTTTATCTCTCACCAGCTTTAAACCTTTTGGAGTATTTGTATTTATACAAGGTTTTGGTCTGCCTCTCAAGCCTTCTCTTTCACCAATCCCTGACTCCCAACAGATAACCGTTTGCAGTGGCCCTCACACATCAAGGGGTTTCTCTCTCCTCTGTGCCTTGGCTGGTTGTGGCTCCCTTTGTCTAGAATGGTGACTTGCTTCTATCCTGGTAAGGTCCTATTCATCTTTTAAGGGAGGGCTTAGGGGTTACTGCTTCTGGTAAGCCTTTTCCCAAGTACTCCAAACCTCTCCCCCAAGGCTGGGAAGGGGATCTTACTATTTGTTTTACTTCCCCTCCCCGCTAATGGCAGGGACCAAAGCTTGTTCTCAACATGCCTTCCGTGAATGTTTGTCTAATTAATAGCACACTGAAGCATTCAGTCCAAGGTTACCCAGCTGGTAAGCAGCTGAATCAGAAGTTCCTGCGTAGTAGACCCCACAGGGCTCTCATTGAAATGTAAAGACTTCAAAATCCTCACTCTTGTGTCCTTTATAGTTTGCAAAACATTCTTGATAAGGCTACTCTTTATGTCCTGGGGCAGGAATTGCAGAAAGCAAATGCTGTTAAAGCTGGAAGATTGAGAAGAACGTTATGAAAGAAGTAGAAAACCATCATATAGCGTTAACAGTCGTGAGGAAGGCCAGTCAGCTGCAAGGCTGACCTTACAGCGAGAGAAACCCGACCCGTACCCTTGCATAAACTGAGACACAACGATCTCCCCACTTTGAAGACTACAAATCCCAGCATGCCTCGCATGGGGGGGGGGGGAGAGGAAGAGGAGAGCTGAACGCAATGCATGCCGGGACATGTAGTCCCTTTCTAGCTCAGGAAAAGCCTAAAACGTCCAGTGACGTCAGGAGGGCTCGAGAAAGGAGTCGGAACCGGTCCAAGCTCAAGTTAAATCTTCCCTTAGCGAGCCAACCCTAGTTTTCTTGGTTATCTAGTTTCGGCCCTAAACAGTTCCCGCCCCGTATTCCAGGCGGACCTATGGTGTGCGTTGAGCAGTTTTCGCGTGATTCCTTCGCCGTTAAAGGGGAAGTATCGAAAGGCAAGAACACGCAGCTTTCGGCCCTCCAGGTGCGGAATGGCTAGAGAGAGCAGTGGTATGCTACCCAGGGCAGAGGCAGAGACAACTGCTTCCACAGCAGCACCGGTGAGGACGTGGCAAGGGTGCTTCCGATCGCGGTTTCCCCTTCCCCCGCCCTTCGGGGCAGAGGCGTGTGAGTCGCAGAGACTGCTGGGAACGCGCATGCGCTTACGCCGGGAGTACACTTCCAACGTCTACGGGCGCGGGGGTTGTCGGGCGGCGGCGGCGGCGCTTTGCGGCTGGTCGTGAGCGTAGGGCGCGGGCGGGCGCGGCGGCAGTGGCGCGCACAGGTGATTGACTGGTCGGCCGGCTGGCTGAGGGAGCTCTTGGTACTCGTCGCTGGCAGGTAGCGGAGTGTATTTGGGCGGCAGCGGCGGCGTAGGCGGCGGAGGAGGCCGGCCTCTGGAGGCGCTCCGCGGGCCCAGGCCATGGCTCCGCGTCTGCAGTTGGAGAAGGCGGCCTGGCGCTGGGCGGAGACGGTGCGGCCCGAGGAGGTGTCGCAGGAGCACATCGAGACCGCCTACCGCATCTGGCTGGAGCCTTGCATCCGCGGCGTGTGCAGGTGAGGCTCGCACACCGGGTCTCGAGATCCCTTCACGCACCGCCTTGGAAAGCTGGGCCCGGGACGGGGCGGAGGAAAGGAAGACGGCGGCCCGTTGCGTGCATTGGGGCGGTGTGTAGAGGAGCGAGGTGGAGGTTTCCTTTTTTCCGCCGTCTGGGCGCCCTGCGTGGTGCTGATGTTGCCGATAGCCTTTTAGAAAGATTCTGGGGTTCTCATCTAGAAGATGGCGGTGGAGATGGTTGAAGGCAAGAATCGAGAGCTTAGCAAACGTTGATTTTTAGTGTGTCTTGATTAGGGCTTGGGTTTTTCTTTTGTAAGAAGGGAACTTTTTTGACGCGAGCTTCATCATAGTATATCTTGTATTTGTGTTGACCCCGAAGGCCTGATCATCATAGTATTATTTTCTGAGAGGATAGCTTTAGCCTAAGTCATTGGTACCCACATCCCCAGCTGATCTAGTATTTTTTTTTTTAAGCCTTCCTTGTCGTTCTCACTCGACACCACTACTGAGTACCAAGTTTGAGCTGCGTAAGCGCTGTCCTTCACTTTTGCATAGCCTTTGAATCTTGCCTTAAGTCCCTGTTTTAGATTTAATCCTGCGGCTTTGCGCCTCTTTCATCCTTTTTCTCACCTTTTAACGCGGGAACTATAGTTTTTGTTCTGGAATGTTGTCGAATTGGGTTGGCCAAGCCGGATATGCTTTATGGAGTTTTTAAATTCCGCAGGGGGATCTAGAAGGAATGGAAGGTATGGTCTCTGGCTTTTGAGCTTGAAGTCTATCTTGGGAAGTGAAACAAGTTACGGGGCTTCCTTAAGACAAATAAGTCAAAACTCTGAGTCTCTGACTCACAAGGAGAGCAAATCTGACTCCAGCAGTAAGTATTGGAATGAAAATAGAATTTATCAAGGCTCAGTCAGTATCTCAGCACAAATAGGTTCCAGGGTAACCAAAATATTTAAACTGTTTCACTGTAATAGTTCTGATTTTAACGGAAGTAAAGGAGGAGCAGAAATTGGCAGAGATTACTCTAAGGGGAACATAATAGATAAGGTGAGTTTAAAGTTGCAATTGCAAGGTTTATATCCAAGCAGTTTTTTTTTTTAAGACAGATTTATTGAGATACAATTAATATATCATAGGATTCATCCATTTGAAGTGTACAGTTAAGTGCTTTTAAAAAAAAATTTATAGGGTTGTGCAACTATCACTATAATCTCAGTTTATAACATTTTGGTCCCCTCTAAAAGAAATCCTTTATGCATTAGACTAGCAGTCAGTACCCCTCTCCCCACCCAGCCTTAAGCAATCTCTAACCTATTTTCTCTATATTTGCCTATTCTAGACATTGGATAAGTGGGATCATACAGTATGTGGACTTTTGTGGCTGGCTTTCATTGGGCATAATGTTTTGAGGGTTCATCCTTATTGTAGCATGTATCAATCCTTCACTCCTTTTTATGGCCAAATATTCCATTGTATGGATATATTACATTTTATATGTCCATTCATCAGTTGATGGATATTTGAGTTGTATCCACTTCTTGGCTATTATAAATAATGCTGTTATTAACACTTGTGTACAAACTTTTGTTTGGATGTATGCTTTCATTTCTCTTGGGTATATACCTAGAAGTGGAATTGCTCTGGTAACTCGTGCTTAACATTTTAAGCAACTATCAAACTTTTTGAAAGCGAGGGCACCAGTTTGCATACCCACAAGCAATGAAATCGGAGGGTTCCAATTTCTCCACATCATTACACTTGTTGTCTTTTTGATTATAACCATCCTAGTCTGTATGAGAAGCCGTGGTGGTGCAGTGGCTAAGTGTTTGGCTGCTAACCAAAAAGTCAGCAGTTTGAATCTTCCAGCTGCTCCTTGGAAAGCCTATGGGGCAGTTCTACTCTGTCTATAGGGTCGCTATGAGTTGGAATCAACTGGACAGCAAAGTGTTTGGGTTTTTTCAGTGTGTGTGAAGTGACGTTTCATTGTGGTTTTGGTTTGCATTTGCCTGGTGACTAATAATGTTGAACATCTTTTCATGTGCCATTTGTATATCTTCTTTGGAGAATTGTCTATTCACATTTTTTGTCCATTTTAAAATTGGGTTGTCTTACTGAGTTCTAAGAATTTTTTTATAATTTTGGATACAAGTACTTTATCAGAAACATGATTTGCAAACATTTTTTTCCATTCTGTGATTGTCTTTTCACTTTCTTGATGGTATTGTTTGTAGCTTTTAATTTTGATGTAGTGCAGTTTATCTCCTTGTTGCTTGTGCTCTTGGTGTTATAAGAAACCATGCCTAACTCAAGGTCCAAGCAGTTTTTATTCAAATATCAAAAAAGATCCTTTTCCCACTCATTTTCTCTTCTTGTTTAATCATGTTTTCTCTCTCTTTTTTCTTTATGATTGTAGGGTCACTTTGAGTGAGAATCTACAGCAATAGGTTTTATAAGTTCATTTGGGGATTCTCTGGGTGGCACAAACGCGATGCCTTAGAAGATAGGCCTAGTGATCTGCTTCTGAAAAGTCACAGCCTTGACAACCCTTCGGAGCAGTTCTACACTGTACCCATGGGGTTGCCATGAGTCAAAATTGACTCTACAGCAACTAACAAGTTTGCTTAAATATACTTAATATATATTATATGCTAGACCCATAGTATGGAAAGGGGATTCATTTTAAACAGGCTTATCAGACCACCTTCACCCAGTCACATTTTTTTTTTTTTTTATTGTGGTAAATATATGTACAAAACATTTGCCATTTCAGCCCTTTTTACATGTACAGGTCAGTAACATTAATTACATTTACCATGGTGTGCAACCATCACCACTGCCCATTTCCAAATTTTTCCATTGCCCTTAACAGAAACTCCGTACCTCTTATGCAGTACCTCCCTCCCCCCCTGCACCTGCCCCTGGTAACCACTAATAAACTTTGGTCTATTCTAGATAGTTCATATAAGTGGGATCATACAATATTTGCTCTATGTGTCTGACTTATTTCACTCAGCATAATGTTTTCAGTGTTCATCCATGTCGTAGCATGTAGCAGAACTTCATTTCTCTTTATGGTTGAATAATATTCGGTTGTATAGATGTACCACATTTCGTTTATCCATTTACCTGTTGATGGACACTGGGGTGATTTTTACCTTTTGGCTATTGCGAATAATGCTGCAGTGAACATTGGTGTACAAGTATCTGAGTCCTTTCACTTCGTTTGGGTATATACCCAGGAGTGAACTGATGGGTCATATAGTGATTCTGGAGCCCAGTGGCACAGTGGTTAAGAGCTCAGCGGCACAGTGGTTAAGAGCTTGGCTGCTAACCAAAAGGTCAACAATTCAAATCCACCAGCGTCTTCTTGGAAACCCTATGGGGCAGCTCTACTGTGTCCTGTAGGGTGGCTGTGAGTAGTCTGCTCGATGGCAATGGGTTTTTGTTTTTTTTTTAAATAATAATTCTCTATTTAATTTACTGTTTTCCACTATGGTTGCAACATTTTACTCTCCTACCAACAATGTGTGAGGGTTCCAATTTCTCTACATCCTTGTCAACACTTACTGTTTTCCATTTTTCTGATAATAGCCATCCTATTGGGGGTGAAGTGATATCTCTTTTGTGGTTATAATTTGCATTTCTCTAATGACTAATGAGATTAAGCATCTTTTCATGTGCTTATTAGCATTTGTATATCTTTTGTGAAAAGTCTGTTCAAGTCCTTTACCCATTTTTTGATTGTGTTGTTTGCCTTTTTTGTTGTTAAGTTATAGGAGTTCTTTATGTATTCAGGATATCAAACCCTTACCAGGTATAAGGTTCTCAAATATTTTATCCCATTCTGTAGGTTACCGTTACTTTGTTGGTAAAGCTTTTTGATACACAAAAATTTTAAAATATTGATGAAGTCCGGTGTATTTATCGTTTGTTGTTGTGCTTTTGGAGTCATAGCTAAGGTTCCATTGTTGAAAACTAGATTCCTATATTTTGTTCTAAGCATTATGGTTTTAATTTTGACTTAATTTTTGAGTTCATTTTCATATATGGTATGAAGTATGGGTACAGCTTCCTTCTTTTGCATGTAGAAATCCATTTTTCCCAGCACCATTTATTGAAGAGGCTATTCTTTCCTCATTGAATGGACTTAGCACCCTTGTCAAAATCAATTTTCCGTAGACGTATGGGTTTATTTCTGAACTTTCAATTCTATTCCATTGGCTTATATGTCTATCCTTATAGCAGTAACAGACTTATTTTGATTACTGTAACTATATAGTACATTTTGAAATCAGGAAGTGTGAATCCTACTACTTTGTTCTTTTTTAAGCTTGCTTTGGCTATTCAGGGCACCCCTTGCAATTCTACATAAATTTTAGGATTGGCTTTTCCATTTCTGCAGAGAAGCCTGTTGGAATTTTGATGGGGATTGCATTCATTCTGTAGATTGCTTTGGGTAGTATTGACAGCTTAACAATATTAAGTCTTCCAATCAATGGACATGGAATGTCTTTCTGTTTATTTAGATCTTCTTTAATTTCTTTCAGTAATGTTTTACAGTTTTCAGTGTACAAGTCTTTTATCTCCCTGGTTAAATTTTTTGCTATATATTCTTTTAGATGCTATTGTAAATGCATTTGTTATCTTAATTTCCTTTTCAGATTGCTCATTGCTGGTATGTAGAAACGCAACTGATTTTTGTGTGTGGCCTTGTACCCTGCCACTTGCTGGATTCATTTATTAACTCTAGTAGCTTTCTGTGGATTCTTTGGGATTTTCTATTTTAGGATCATGCCATCTGCAGGTACAGTTTTACCTCTTCCTTCCCAGTTTGGAGACAGTATGTTTTTCTTGGTGGCTTTTGTATCTGATACATTCACCAGTGTGCATGCTAATTTGAGAAGCATGGATAAGGTAAAATGAACTATAGTTCTGTTAGGTTTTTTAGAAGTCACATCTCACTGTGAACTTAATGAACTCATGTCAAATAAAAGCTACCACCCAGAGAACACGAATTGCAATATTTTGATAATCCTTTTGATTTTTTTATACAGTACTTACATAAAAACAAAAAGGTCATCATTTTATACGTACATTACCGACACCCATTGCTATCGAGTTGATTCAGAGTAGAACTGCCCCATAGGGTTTTCAAGGCTGTAATCTTTGTGGAAGCAAACTTACCGCCACATCTTTCTCCCACGGAGCAACTGGTGGGTTCCAACCACTGACCTTTCAGTTAGCAACTGAGCTCTTAACCCCTTACACCACCAAGGCTTCTTATATGTACTTTACAATTTTTTTTTTTTTCTTCAAGAATATCTCCCCAGGACATTATATAGTTTGCAAAAGTAATTTCTAATCATTGCATAATATTCCATCTTACATACTTCAAAGTATTTAGCCGTATTCTTGTTGGACATTTGTCCTGCCTGCCTTCCTCTTTTCTCTTTCTCCTTTTTTTCTTCTTCTCCTTTTATTTGTTTATTTTTGTTAAACTTTTAACTTTTATGATCATTCTTGTAAATAAATATCATCTGCTTCTCTGGTTGTCTTAGGAAAAAATTGTGAAAGTGGCATGAACATTTTTAAGGCTTTTGGTACAGTTTGCCATTGCAATATTTGCTCCCTTCAGCAGTGTGCGGTGTATGAACTTTCCTGTCTCTCTGTATCCTTGCATCGAGTATTAATTTTTAAAAAACTTTGTCAATTTTCATAGGTGAATAATGGAATCTTTTGATTACCAGTGAAGTTGGAAGATAGTTTTTCAAGTGCTATGCCAGCGTTTCTCAAATGGCGTAAAGCTTGAGAAACATTTCAAATTCTCCTTATTAGAGAACTAAGAAGTCCCACTATAAGGAAAAAAAAAAATTTTTTTTTTAAAGTTTAATGGTTAAATAAGCGTATTTAGACAGGGAAAGATGTTTTAACTTGCCAGTTAGCATCCCCCAATATTTTTCCTTTAAGATATGTTTGAGAGGTATCCTTTAGAAAATAGGTTTGTGGTATTACCAAGTAGGCTCACTTTTTAAATCCAGTTTGCTTGGCTAGTCCCATTTTCCCTAATAGAAGCCTGAATTCCAGGCCAATTGATTTACTATACTAATTATAAGACTATTGGGTACGTTGATAATTTTTATAAGTCAGTTTTTGGATTCCAACTTAGCGGGACCTTACTTTTGAGATTCGGTAAAACGAAGAGCTAAGGATATTTCACTTTTGCTAGTTGGCAGAGCCACAAAGATTGATTGGATTCATACACTTAAAAATATTTAATTAATTTATTTTTTGAATATCCAGTACACTGTTTAAAGGATTGCAGCATTTTAGGAAGGCTTCTATCTGTGATGTCGAACATAAGTGTGGTGTTGAGTTTTGTTGACTTTGCTTTGTCAGTTGCTTCTCAAACCTTTTTGCCCAAGACTTCTCCATATATGGCAGAGGAGTCATAGACGAATGGGGCATAAGTGTTGTTGTTAGGTGCCCTCCAGTCAGTTTCGACGCATAGCGACCTGTACAACAGAATGTAACACTGCCCAGTCCTGCGCCATCCTCGTAGTCCTTGCTACATTTGAGCCCATCGTTGCAGCCACTATGTCAGTCCATCTTGTTGACGGTCTTCCTCTACCACTGACCCTCTACCTTACCAAGCATGATGTCCTTCTCCAGGGACTGGTCTTTCCTGGTAACATGTCCACAGTACTTGAGACGAAGTCTTGCTATCCTCCCTTATAAGGAGCATACTGCCTCTACTTCTTTCAAGACAAATTTGTTCGGTCTTCTGGCAGTCCAGAGTATATTCAATAATCTTCACCAACGCTAATTCAAAGGCATCAATTCTTCTTCGGACTTCCTTATTCATTGTTCAGCTTTCACATGCATATGAGGCAATTAAAAATACCATGGCTTGGGTCAGATGCACCTTAGTCCTCAGAGTGACGTCTTTGCTTTTTAACAGTTTTTTTTTTAACAGATTTGCCCAATGCAATACATTGTTTGATTTCCTGACTGCTGCTTCCATGGGTGTTGATTGTGGATGTAAGTGAAATGAAATCCTTGACAACTTTAGTCTTGTCTCTGTTTATTATGATGTTTCTTATTGGTCTTGTTGTAAGGATTTTTGTTTTCTTTATGTTGTGGTGTAATCCATACTGAAGGATGTATGTAGTCTTTGATCTTCATCAGAAGTGCCTCAAGTCCTCTTTTGCTTTTAACAAGCAAGGTTGTGTCATCTGCATATAAACAGATTGTTAATGAGTCTTCCTCCAATCCTGATGCCATGTTCTTCTTCATACAGTCCAGCTTCTCAGATTATTTGCTCAGCATACAGATTGAATAAGTATGGTGAAAGGATGCAACCCTGACAAGACAACCTTTCCTGATTTTAAACCTCTCTCTCAGTATCTCCTTGTTCTGTTTGAACAACTACCTCTTGATCTGTGTACAGGTTCCTTCTGAGCACAATTAAGTGTTCTGGAATTCCCATTCTTTGCAGTGTTATCCATAATTTGTTATGATCTACACAGTCGAATGCTTTTGCATAGTGAATAAAACACAGGTAAGTATCTTTCTGGTATTGTCTGTTTTCAGCCGTGATCCATCTGATGTCAGCAGTGATACTATTCTACAGCTAGATACGTTTCCGTATCAGTACCTAACAGCTTCCTGCTGTGTTTTGTTTTTGTTTTAAGCGATCCAAGCTTTAGACTACGTTTGGTAAAATTACATATTGTGAAATGTCCAATTCACTGGGTTTTAAAACATGGTTACACCTTGTAACCACCACCCCAGTCACATAAAGAACATTTTCATCACCCCAGAAAGTACCTTCTTACTTTCTTACATTTAGTCCTTATCCCCCTGTAGTGAATCTCTGTTCTGATAAATGGACCCTTTACAGCAGTTAGCCTCCACGTGCCTGTCAGTTTGTCGTACTGTGGGGGCTTGCATGTTGCTGTGATGCTGGTGATACAGATGACACAGCCTTGCTTGCTGAAAGTGAAGAGGACTTGAAGCACTTACTGATGGAAATCAAAGACCACAGCCTTCAGTATGGATTATATCTCAACATAAAGAAAACAAACATCCTCACAACTGGACCAATAAGCAACATCAGGATAAACAGAGAAAACATTAAAGTTGTCAAAGATTTCATTTTACTTGGAGCCACAACCAACACCCATGGAAACAGCAGTCAGGAAATCAAAAGACGCACTGCATTGGGCAAATCTTCTGCAAAAGACCTCTTTAAAGTGTTGAAAAGCAAAGATGTCACCTTGAAGACTAAGATGTGCCTGACCCAAGACAAATCTGTCTTGAAAGAAGTACAACCAGAATGCTCCTTAGAAGCAACGATGGCTAGACTACGTCTCACATACTTCAAACATGTTATCAGGAGGGGTCAGTCTCTGGAGAAGGACATCGTGCGTGGTAAAGAAGAGGGTCAGGGAAAAAGAGGAATACCCTCAATGAGATGGATTGACACAGTGACTGCAACAGTGAGCTCAAGCATGACAACAATTGTGAGGATGGCACAGGACTGGGCAGTGTTTCATTTTGTTGTACATGGGGTTACTATGAGTCAGAACCAGCTCGATGGCACCTAACAACAGCAGCAGCAGTTAGTCTTTTATGTCGATTCTTTTGCCCAACATAATGTTTTTGAGATTTATTCATGTTGTGTGTATCAGTGTTTTTGTTTTTTTTTTTGCTGAGTAGTAGTCTTTTGTATGAATTTATCATAATTTGTTTATTCTCCTGTTAATGAACATTTGGACCATTTAATTTTTGAGTGTTGTAAATAAAAGCTGCTGTAAGCTTTCATGTAAAAGTCTCTCTTGGATATTTGCATTGGTTTTTCTTGGGTCCTCATTTTAAAATGTAGTTACGTTGTATACTATTGTGTGAATTACCATGGTTTATTTAACTATCAGTCTTGTTTCTTTTGCTGTTACTACCAATGCTTCAGTAAAATAGCTTTCATTTTAAGCTGTTTTGCATTTGTACAGGTATGTCTGTAGGATAAATACCCATGTGAGATTGCAGGGCCCAAGAGTATATACATTAGTAATTTTGATAGGTATTGGAAATTGTCCTCCATAGAGATTATTCCATGTTTTAGCCTCACCAGCAGTGTATGAGAGATTGCCTGTTTCTCCATGGCCTTGTCAGACTTCCTAAACTTTTGCCAATCTGATAGGCAAGACAAGACAAATCAGTCAGGAATAGGCTAGGTTACGCTGTGGGAACAAATAAACCCCAAATCTCAATGGCTGAAAACCACAAAAGATTTATTTCTCACTCAAGCTACACGAAGAGTGTAAGCTGAAGGGTGTGTGTATGCGTGTGTGTGTGTGTTTGTGTGTACATGTAGGGACAGGCTGGCTCATTGTGGTCACTTGAGCACCTGGATGTTGTAGCAGTCACCATTTGAAATATTGTCAGTTACTCTGGAAGGTTTCAGTGCCAGCAGGTAAATGCTTGACTTGGAAGTACACGTATCATTTCTGCTCACAACTCATTGGCCAGAACTTGTTTCACGGTCCAGCCATCCAGAATGTCTAGGAGGAGAGAGGAGTACTTGGTTAACAGTACTATTGATTACTACATAAGATCTCAGTCTAGTTTTATTTTACATTTCTCTTAGTTTAAAAGATTGAACATTTTTTCATGCTTAAGAGCCGTTTGTATTTCTCTAAATGCTTGTTGAGTCATTTGTCTATTTTTATGTAAAGTTATTAGTCTTCTCAGTTTGAAATTATGATGGTGGCAGGAGAGGGACCTTTAGGGGTCTGAAATAGCGTGCTGTATGGCAAACTTTGAAAATACTTGGGTATTGAGCTGTATTCTGTTCTGCTACAGGACTTATTGAAATTGTTTTAATAGCTAGTTTGCTTTTTGAAATTTTTATTTTTAATCTGCCCTGGGAAATAGACAACTTTGGATGAAAGTGCCTATTTTTAACACTGCCAAATGTTTCTGAGCAGCATGAATCTTAGGGATATGAAAGAGATAAAAAGATGGCCCTATGTTCAAAATCTTTTGGTGAAAGAAGAGTTGCTCAGTATAGCTCTCAATCTTCAAGTTCTTTCTCAAAGAAAAAAAGCAGCTATAGGGCTAGTAAACTTGGCTCTGCATATTATGGTAGATTATATTATGAAAGATCCATAACTAACACCCCGCTGCTTTGTCCTGTTTGCTGCAGGCTTACTTCCTCTCAGATCAGTTTTGTCAGAAGTCAAAATTTCACATGAAATCAGGCTCTCAGATGAGTGAATGTTTTGTGAATTTCTAGATCTGAGTATTCTCTAAGCATTTGTTACTAGTGATTGCCATCCTTCCTTAAAAGAAACATAAGATTTTAAGTGAAACCACTTACATAAAAACCTGATTTCTTCTCTTCCCTCACTCCCCTCAAAAATGACCCATTATAAATACTGTTATTTGAACTCTGTAGTATCTCTTACATCTAACCTCCACCTCTACTACCATCTTATATTTCAGATCCTCATTTCTCATCTCTCTTATTATAACAGCATCCTCTTTAAATTTTTCTATCAGATCCTTTCTGTTTGTCTTTGATGTTACAGTTACAACATTGCCCCTGACCCCTCCTTGGGAGGAGAGCCAGGATTTATAATTTGGAAAGCTTCTATTTAAAAACAAACTTGAAACTTGTCTTATTAAAAATGGGAAAAGCTTCTAAAAATGCCATTCATTGAAGAAGCAAAACTTGTAGTATCTTCGGGTGATTCTGATAAGCCACTTTGGTTACGAAACGCAGAGGATCTTTCTGAAATGCAAATGAGACTGCTTTTCTGCTGAAAACACTTTAGTGACTCCTTGGATCAAGTCCAAGCTCTTAACGTATCTGAGGGCTTCTGTGATAGGGTGGCTATGAGTTGGAATCTATTTGAGGGCAGTGAGTTCGTTTTTGTGTGTGTGTGCGTGTGTGTGTGTGCGCGCGCGCGCGATCTCATCTGACCACTGACTTCTCTGCAGCCTCATTGGCCTTCCCGCCTTCCCCTCCCCAAAGCCTCCAGCTGTGCTGAACGGCATGCTCACAGACTTCTTTAGCATGGCATGTAAGCCTTCATTGATTTTTTCCACCAGCTTGCCTCTCTAGTGTTACCTCTGCATATGCTGTCCTTTGCCTGAAATGCTCTTTAGTTCTCTTCCCACATTTAGTGAATCCCTACAGGTCCTTGAAGACTGTCAGCTTGGCAACGCTTTCTCCCCTTAAGTGAGCTTTTTTCTACAGCATCCTGTGCTTCGTGCTGCCACAGCACTTAGTTATCTGGAGTTGTCCTTTTACCTGTCACCTCAGATGCCTGTGACTTTATCTTTTATCCTATATAATTCGTACCTGGGCATCTCTGTGTTTGAGATAATGTGTGAGCCTGTAAAGTATAGTTTTTATAAGATAATAGTTTTGGCTATTCAAAATGACATGGTTTACTTTTATTCATATCAATATGACATATCTGGTAGAAGACTGATGCTGCCAACATTTATTGATGGTGATTTGAAGTTGTTCTGTGAAGCAGCAATCTGAGCATAAATAACGCAGATAGGTCTTTCCAGTCACAGGGCCCTTTCTCAGTGCCAGTTCCATCTTTGATTTCCTTATCTTCTGCTCTCATTAAGAAAGCAGAACGGGCCAACAGACACATGAGGAAATGCTCGCGATCACTAGCCATTAGAGAAATGCAAATTAAAACCACAATGAGATACCATCTCACCC
>NW_004443984.1:8044775-8056912 GCF_000243295.1 Trichechus manatus latirostris
TTATAAACATGAATTTCCAAGGGGATCCAAATTAAAAACAAAAAATTATATTAGAAAATATTAGTGATCACCTACCCAGTTCCCACTGTTTTACACGTTGCCGTTGAGTCAATTCCGACTCATAGTGACTCTGTAGGACAGAGTAGAATTGCCCCATAGGATTTCCAAGGAGTGGCTGGTGGATTTGCACTGCCAACCTTTGGTTAGGAGCCTGAGCTCTTAACCACTGTGCCACCAGGATCCCATATATACATTTTACTGCCCGTGATTTACTACAGAAACATAAATCTGTCGATATTTGATGATTTGGTTTCCCTGGCATTTATGATAACTGAAAACAGGAGTAAATGCGTTTTGAGGACTTTTTTTCTTTTTTCTTATATAAACATTTAATGCTACAGGTTTCCCTCTAAGCGCTGACTTAACTGCAGTGACTTCTCTTTTCCTTTCTTGCCCACCTCACCTAATCAGTCCCTAATTCCTCCATTGCTGTTGCACTGAATTGGTTTAGGGCGTCATCGTCCACTAGGAAGATTGTTGTTTTTCAACCTTGGTCAACTTTGGTCTATCCTTTATACTGCTGCCGAGGTGTCTCTGGCCTAACATTGCAGCTTAGCCTATCTGCCACTGAAGAGGGCCTGATTTTTTTCCCCCTTCAGTTCCTGTCTGAAATATCCTATGAAGTTTTTGTGTTTGGGTTGAGGTTGCTTTGCAGCCGCTCTTCCTAAAACCACAGGAACTGAGAAACAGCTTCTTGACCCCAGAAGGCCTAGAGGTAGGGAGACTTAGGTAATTTCAGTGAGTCACACTGTCTAGGGTATTTATACATTAAACAGAAATGTTCTTCCATGCAAACATTTGTTCCCCATTTCTTATTTCTGGAACACTCAGGCTCCTTGATCTGTCTTTCATTTTATACTTTGATAGAAAGAAGTGCACAAATTTTTTTTACTATAGGAAAATTAGTACAGACATGATGATAAGTGATACGTGACATCTGTGGCCTACTCCTAATGGGGATAAAGTGGAGTTGGCATTGGAGATTGTGATGAATTGAAGAGGTTTTCTTCTACAGGGGGCACTCCAGAGTCTCTAAAGCCCTGTGTACATGGCATGATATTGTGGTCTTAGGTTGACTTGGAAATAATAGCTTATAATTACAAATACTTTTATGATTTACGCTTCTTTAGTAGATTCTTTACATCTCCAAGTGACGCGACAGATAGAAAAAAAAAAATCCTGTAATACAGGGCTCGTGTACAAAAGGCTTAGCCACAATTTGGAAAGCTTTAATCAGTTAGCCTAAGTTGCATTTAATGCAGAACACCACCATTGGCTTTTTTGTTCTCACCTGAAGTATGGACGTAGGGACCCAGAAGCCATAGGTTCTGCATGAGATTGACGCTGCCCAGGCCTGCATCACAGCGGCTTCCCATGATGGTGTTCTAGCTGATTGAACACTTGTTCAATAATACTTGGAGCCCTGGTGGTGCAGTGGTTAAGAGCCATGGCTGCTAACCAAAAGGTTAGCAGTTTGAATCCACCAGCCGCTCCTTGGAAATCCTATGAGGCAGTTCTACTCTGCCCCATAGGGTTAGTATGAGTCGGAGTCGACTTGCAGGCAACCTAGTCAGCAGTTAATAACTTAAGAAGAGGTGCTAAAAAGAACAATGCCAGCATTCTAGGGCCAAATAATGCAAATTGCCCCCAGCCTCTCACATTAGCTATTGAAAGTCTTTTCAAAATTCTGTGTTAAAGAAACCTATTGTAATGTTTAGGCCAAAGATCGTATATTTCTATTTGCCATTTGAAGCCAGCTTTGGGGCAAATTGTGAGTGTCATGCTTTTTGGGGGGAGAGGAGTGAGGGCAAGGACAGACTACCTTTTTGTTCATTTTCTCTATTATTTTGCTGTCAGGAACAGAAGGCTAAAATCTGTATTGTTTCACTGTAGCGATTTTCTGAGAATGATGTGTATGTTTGTCCCATAGGAGTGTTTTCCCCAGCTAATAAGTCATGTGAAAAAGTCTTCTTGTTCAAGTGGAGGAGGTGAACACATGAGAGACTTGATATTACACCTTTGAAAGCAGATTTGAAAGAATTAACAAAATAAGTAGATGCCATCTGGTACATTTTTGCTCCAGTTATTGATACTATCTTCTACTGTCTCCCAAAAACCTTGTAGTCCTATTTCTGTTAGGTCTAATTCTTTTCCTTTAAAAGATTCTTTCTAGTAAATCCTTGTCACTATCCAGGGAAAGATTTTAGGTTATTTTCCTCAGTCTCTGAATCAGTGTTTTGTTTCTTTGTATCTTCTTTTGGTAGAAGAGTAATTATTTCTTGTGGGGGGAAAAAAAAGAGTGATTTTTTTTTTTTTCAATCTCAGCGTTGTAACTCCCTTATTAGAGGTGAGTTATAGACATAAAATAATTCCTTTTAAACGCCCTCCCTCCTCCCCCCAACTAGATTAATCCTACTTTTATTTCTTTAGAGTTGTTACTTTTCCAACCTGGCTTTGACGTAAATCTGATAAACACTGCTCTTAAGTTTGTCAAACTTGTTTTCATTTTTGTTTTTTAAAAGCCAGGAAGACGGTATGTTCAAGCAGCACTTTAAAACAATTATTTACTTATTTTTGTTGTATATATGTAGTACATTCCATAGATTAAAGTTGGAAAGGTGTAGAAGGGAAAGTGGAGCACAGAAAGCCTTTACCTTGACCTGCAGCTAGAAAGTACCTAGATAACCTCATCAGAGATGGTGATTTCCACTTTTATAAACTGGATCCTTCTATTGCTATTTTTGTACATATGTAAACAAACAGGTGTATTACCTCATTTTTTAAACAAAAAATGATAAGGTTTTGTACCTTGATTCAACTAATGATATTGTTGTATATCACAATGTAAAAAGCTTTCTCCGTCTTTTTTTTTTTTTTAATGATTGCTATAGTTTCCGTTGTTTGGTTACATTATAATTTATTTCATCAGTCCTCTATTGATGATTTTTGATGTTTCTAAGTGTCTGCTGCTGACAGTAACCTTCAGAAATACTAGATCATATTGTCCTAATAATGTCCTTCATAGCAAAAGAAAATCCATTCAGTCGTCCTGTCTCTTTACTCTCTTTTAACAGTTACTGAATCTTTCTTTGTATTTCATGACATTGACATTTTTGAAAACTACAGGGCACTTATTTTTGTGGAAAGTTCCTTAAGTTGGGTTTGTCTGGTATTTCCTGATGATTAGATTTAAGTTATGCACTTTTGGCAGGAAACCACAGAAGTGATGCTGTGTTCTCAGTGCCTCATATCCCAAGGTACATGCTACCATTGCTGTCTTTGATCATCTGGTTAAGGTGGTATCTGCCAGTTTTCGCACTGAAAGTTACTTTATTTCCCTTTGTAATTAATAAATAACTTTTAGAGAGCTACTTTGAGACTATGTAAATGTTCTGTTACTCGTTGCTCTTGCCTCCCCTGGCATCAGTTGATGGCTCTTGCCTGTTGGATGCCAAATGGTGATTTTCTAATTCTGTCATTCCCTAGTTGTTACAAGGAAGAGATTCTCTTCCATCCATTCATCCATCTCACCTTGAACTCATATGTTCTTTATTTAAACAAACAGACAAACAAACCCATTGCCATCGAGTGGATTCTGACTCATAGTGACCTTATAGGACAGAGTACAACTACCCCATAGGGTTCCCAAGGCTGTAAATCTTTATAGAAGCAGACTGCCACATCTTTCTCCCTTGGAGTGGCTGGTGGGTTCTAACCTCTGACCTTTTGGTTAGCAGCCAAATGCTTAACCACTATACCACCAGGGCTCCCTCCCAGAGTAGAACTGCCCCATAGGGTTTCCAAGGCTGTAATTTTTTTTTTTTTTAATTTTATTTGTTTTGTTGTTGTTACTGTTGAGAATATACACAGCAAAACATACACCAATTCAACAGTTTCTACACATACAATTCAGTGACATTGATTACATTCTTCACGTTGTACAGCCATTCTTATCCTCCTTTTCTAAGTTGTTCCTCCCCCGTTGCCATAAACTCATTGCCCCCCCCCCCGAGGTTCCTGTCTAATCTTTTGGGTTGCTGTTGTCAATTTGATCCATACAGATAGTTCTTAAAAGAGCATAATGCTCAAGGCAGACCTTTTTTTTTTTTTTTAACTAGTTCCGCTAAACTGTAGTTTTAAGAAGACTTCAGGGAGATATTTTTGGTTGAAAATTTAAAGATTACCCTTTACTTTCTTAAAGAGCAACCATTTTAGTATTACGATTTCATCTCTGGGGTAGAAGAGTTGGAAGCAAAGACAGGTGACAGGTGCCATGTAATGAATAGATGTCCATACAGCCCAAAGTCCCTGAGTTGTGATATGGCATTCCAAAGCTGAAATCTTTTGCTGAAGCCAACTGCCACATCTTTCTCCCGTGGAACAGCTGGTGGGTTTGAACCATTGGCCTTTCAGTTAGCAGCTGAGCGCTTAACCATTGTGCCGCCAGATTTGGTTTGGTTCTTATTTCGTAGGTTGTAATTCCATCGTTACTTATTTTGATGCTTCAGTTACCCCAGATTTGGCCAGTGGACATCCCTTCAAGCTGACTCTGTGTCCCTTTAACATATCCCCATCATTCTTTGAATACATCCTTACTTTTTGGCCACAATAAGATGTTCCAGGCGCATCTTGTACTTTCCTTGCCCCCCCACCCCCCAGCCTTGGAATCAGCCATTTCTCTAAGGAGCTCTGGGTTCTTTTAGTGTTACTGCTTTTAAGCCTCAGCTGGCAAAAAAGCTATCTAGTTAGGGTTGGCAGATTTAGCAAATAAAATGCAGGGTACCCAATTAAATGTGAATTTCAGATAAACAACATAATTTTTTAGTGGAAATATGTCATTTATCTGAAATTCAAATAAGCACTATCCTGTATTTTATCTGACAACCCTAAGCTACCTACCTGTATATATTGATTAAAACTTAGGAATTCAGACTTACATCTGTAATACCTGGTCAGTATTACAGGGTTCCTTTTATTCTTCCTCCTTTCCTTATTTGTAACTGTGTTCTCCAAAACTTGGTTCCCTTTTCCCCAATATATTATTTGTTCAATTGTAGATGGTACAGAAATTAGTTTCAGAATTGATAACCCGTGCCTCTAAAAAGGAAGTCTACTGATTAGAGTTCAGCGTTTGTGCCTTATATTGTTAGCCTGAGGACACTGCTAAATGATCTCGCTCATGCCTGTGTTCCAAAGTTACCCCGGTTAGTTTCCCTGCCCACCTCAGTGTGGATTTGTTATGTGACTGAAATAGGCTTGGTTTATTTGTGTTTGTATTGAATTTTAGAATCCCCATCATCCTTGTTGATTTTGTGTGTGCGTGTGCGTGTGTGCGCGCGCGCGCGCACGAGAGAGAGAGAGAGAGAGAGAGAGAGAGAGAGAGAGAGAGAGAGAGAGAGAGACTGAGAGACTGAGAGACTGAGAGACTGAGAGAATGTGAGAGAGAATGCGACAGAGAAACATTAACTTGGCCTTAAAAGCCAGCAGTTTTTGAAAAGGTATATTCAGAAAGTGTTGCCACCCTCCTCCTTTTTTTAAACCCTATTCACATTCATGCATTGTGGGGAACCAATTTTGTTAGTCTTTGGTTTATCCTTTCTGTGTTTCTTTTTGCTGAAATGAGCAGATACATGTATATTTTCTCATTTCCCCATCTTTCTTACACAAAAGATAACATACTATAGATATGCTTTTTTACTGTGCTTTTTTCACTTAATATATCCTGGAAATTACTTCACATCATTTTATAGAGATCTTCGTGTATTTTTTATTTTTGCTTTACATTTGCACGTATTCCATTATATGGATGTACCATATCCCTATGTTTGGGTGTTTGGGTTGTTTGCAGTATTTTGCGGTCACAAACAGTGGTGCAATGAATAACCTAGTGCATGTGTGTTTTTATTGTTAGAGGCATATCTTTGGGACAAATTCTTAGAAATGAGATTGCTAGGTCAAAAGGTAACCACATATGTAGTTTGTCAGATATTGCCAAGTTCCTCTCCGTAGAAGTCTAGCAATTTGCATTTCCTTTAGCGAAATATGCCTGTTTTCCCATAGCCTCTCAAGTTGAGTATGTTGTTATACTTTCTTAGTTTTGCTAATCTTGTAGATGAGAAATAATATCTCAGTGTAGTTTTAGTTTGAATGTCCCTTGTCATGAACTGAGGCCCTTGGGTGGCGCAAACACTTTGCGCTTGTCTACTAACCTAAAGGTTGGCAGGTTGAACCTACCCAGTGGTACCATGGAAGAAAGGCCTGGCAGTCTGCTTCTTTAAGGATTACACTCAAGAAAGCCCCGTGGAATGTAGTTCCACTCAGTAACCCATGGGGTTGCTACAAGTCAGAAATAACTTGTCAGTGGGATTTTTTAAATAGTTTTCGTCATAGAACTATAGTATTTTTAAATGAAACAATAATAATCCTTTTTTTTCTTTTTAAGGCGAAACTGCAAAGGAAATCCGAATTGCTTGGTTGGAATTGGTGAGCATATTTGGTTGGGAGAAATAGATGAAAATAGTTTTCATAACATCGATGATCCCAACTGTGAGAGGAGAAAAAAGGTAAGCCATCCTTTTCTAAGTGATTGCTATATGGTGTTCTTTGGTACCCCCCATGATCAGAAGCCATGATTGGTTTCAGATTACCTGTACAGCTTTAATCTAAGTTGTGGAAATTAAGACCCTAAACCACTTGAATTGGAATAGTCCTTAATGGTATAATTTAAAACAGGTAGCTATGTAATCCAGTAAGCGTTTAAATAGTAATTTTAGTTTAAATGCTGATTTTATGTTTACTTTATCATTGCATGTTTTATTTTGAACTCTTAAAGTCTCTTTGAAGGAGATGGTAGTTCATGGAAACACACTCCCATGATGATACATTACTTTGCTTTCTAGAGCTTGTATTTTATATATTATAATATACATATAACAAGTAGTTTTAATTTTTAAAATGCACATTAGTATTTTCTAACCATAAAACCTGAATTCACAGAATAGTTAGCTATGTTGCTGTTTCTTTTCTCTTAAGATATCTTGTCTCTTAAAAGGTATATTATTCTTTGTAAGTTTAGGAATTCTCAACCTTATTTTTGGAAAAAGTTACAACCCAGATCTGTAGGATGAAAAGGAACTTTTCTAGAAGTTCTATTTCATTATTCTTCTGAGTACTTGCAGTTTAGGAATATGGCAAATGAAAAACCTATATACACATGTTCAAAACTGATCTTTCATAGAGTCCACCATTCTAATTTTTTATTCAAATGGCTGGGGAAGAAGACATACTAGAGATGAGCATTTATGCTGTCGTTAGCTATTCCTGTAACCAGTTGCTGTCAAGTTAACTCCTACTCATGGCATCCTCAAGTGTGTCAGAGTAGAACTGTGCTCCATGTGATTTTCAGTGGCTGATTTTTTTAGAAGTAGATCGCCAGGCCTTTCTTCCAGGGTGTCTCTGGGTAGACTCGAACGTCCAACCCTTTGGTTAGTAGCCGAACGTTTAACTGTTTGTACCACCCAGGGACTCGAAGCTGTTCCCGTTGTAGGCAACACAAAATGAGGCTTTCATGAAAATTGTGTCTCCTTCTGGCCAAGAGAGGCTTAAGGTGCTTATAGCAGGTTAATTAGGAGTCTCTGGGTGGCACAAGCACTTAAGTCCTTGACTATTAGCTGAAAGGTTGGCGGTTCAAACTCACCGAGAGGTACCTTGGAGGATAGGCCTGGCCATCTGCTTCTGAAAGGTCACAGCCTTGAAAACCCTATGGAGCAGTTCTGCTCTGCATACATTAGGAGTTGACTCAACAGCAACAAACAATAACAACCATGCTGATTAGGACAACTTTGTTGTTGTTGGGTGCGGTGGAGTCAGTTTTTCACTCAAAGCCACCCCATGTGACAGGATAGAACTGCCCCGTAGGGTCTTCTAGGCTGTAATCATTAGCAAGTATTCTCCCGTGGAGCGGCTGGGTGGGCTTGAACTGCCAACCTTTTGGTTACCAGTTAAGCACTTAACTGTTGTGTCACTAGACAGCTTTACATGTTTTTAATCTGGAAAATTCAGAATAAGGCTTTCTATAGATATTTTGTTTAAAGGGAAATTGATTTTATAATTTTAAATTTTGTATTTTTTGTAGAACTCATTTGTGGGCCTGACTAACCTTGGAGCCACTTGTTATGTCAACACATTTCTTCAAGTGTGGTTTCTCAACTTGGAGCTTCGGCAGGCGCTATACTTATGTCCAAGTACTTGTAGTGACTACATGATGGGGGATGGCATCCAAGAAGAAAAAGGTTAGTGGAGATGGGTGGGGTGAGGATTCACTTCTCAGTATATTGCCAGCTAGATCACTTCTGAACTCACCAAATAGGAGGAAACTACCTGTTGAGTACTTACTATGTGCCAGGCATGGTGCTAAGTCCTTTATAAATATAGTCATTATTCAAGATAGTTTTCCTTGTATATTTATCATTTATGCGCCAAAATGGCTAATATTCAAATGAGGGAAGCACATTTGATTATTTTTATATGGTTTGCAGCTATGATTTCTGTAAACAGTAAGTTTGATTAGGATCGATTTATTTCTAGTGATCGATAAAGGTCGGTCAATAAGGCATAAAAGGTTACTTTTTTGCTTGATTTGAGAGACTTCATAAATACTTCAGTGTAACCCAGTCTTTTGGCCTTATTCCCAAATAGGCTACTAAAATTAAGGTTTAATTTACTAATGTTGACTACATCAGCCACTAATATGCTAGCTACTACACTCATTGAAAATTTAGACAGAATCAGTTTGTGAAATTGTTTCTAATGGAATTAAATAGTTTGTTTCAGCACAGTTTGTGGATTGTTATTGCTGAATGATACTACCTTGTATTTAGAAAGTTCCTCTTTGTGATGGAGCTTTCTTAGAATGAACCAGATCTTTCTCCCTTCTTCTCAAAGCTGAGAGGGAGATAGAAAGAATGGGTGTCTTAAGATTATATAGGTCTGGGAGTGCCAAACCTGCAACTTTTGACTGCAGCTCCCACCTGTAAACTTTGTGCTGTCTTTTTTATATGATCTGATACGGACCTGTGGCTCATGTCTTTGGCTCCAGGAGAGAAAAAACTCTTAAGCTCCATAATTTTTAGCATTGTTTTGCTAAAGTATAAATTTATTAATGAGAAGACAGCAAAATAACAAGTAAAAACTAAATTTCTACTTTATAAAATTATGTACTGTGGCCTTATTTGGGTATTGTAGCTTTAATGTGTATCTAAGCAATATTTGTTTGTTTCCTAAACATACGGATTTTTATATTTAACCACAGTCTTTACCATATTCTCTGACAAGAGTGCACACTTCTTTTTTGTTTTCTCTTGACTTCTTCCCCCCTTCCCCCCTTGGAGTCTTTCTTTAAACAGATTCGAGTATACTTCTGATGCTAATTGTATTAGGTGCAGTGCAGTATAGTGGAGAGGGTTGTAGGATCTGAGTTCTACTTGTAGCTCAGTCACTCACTATTTTACACATAGGAAAACCAGCAGAGTACAAGTTATTTAAGATCTTACTATAACGTATTCTAAAAATGAGAGAGCTGGAATAGATGCAGACTTACTTGAGTAGCTTTTAACAGCCTACAAAGCCCCTGTACCCCAGGAAGTAAGATTTTACCTTTATTTTACAAATGAAATACTGATTTGCTCAGAGTCACGATTGGTAGTAAGAGGTTATTTCATTCAGGATCCAGTCAGGAGGCAGTAACTACAGTCATTTGAAGAGGGATAATTTAATATAAAGAATTATTAACAAGAAATTAGAGTAATGAGGAATTAGAAAGAGGACTCTGATGAATACAGGAATAGCAGATGTAGGAAGTGGCCTCCACAGCTGAGAGAGAGACCACTCAAGGAAGAGACCTGCACCTCCAGTGCCAGCCCTGAGATTCAGACCTTTCTGGAGAGAACACTGCCATGGCTCAATGGATGGCCGAAAAGGCACCGAGATGCCTCACTAAGTGGGACTTGCTGGAAACTGTCCACAGGAGATACCAAGACTCAGGGACAGACCTCCTGCAAAGTCACCTGATAGTGTGCCAGGGAGGTCATTCACTAGGAGGTGCCTCAAGACATGCTCTACACTGTGAAGCTGCAAGAGGAAGTGCTGGGGAAACTGCTGGAACCTGGAGCGCTGGAGAAAGCTGCACCCTGCAGGATGGCAAGAGAGAGACAACTGAACCTGCAAGAGAAAACCCTTCCTTCTTCCAGTGTCCCTCCAGTGCTTTCTAATGACCTTGTGCTAGCTGACAAAGGAGAAGTATTTAGAGTTTATTTCCATTATCACAGAGCAGACAAAGAACAGTGGATTAGGAGCTGAGAGGCCATAAATTGATAACCGGTACAGAAGATAAGACTACTAACTCAGGTCTCTTAGGGCCTTTGAGAGCTCACTTTTGATTTGCATATCCTTCCCCCCAACTAAAACTTGCAACTCTAAAATTCTAGGATTTTTAACAGTACTTCATTGTATTCTTCACTCAAGTGTGAATTGCTATGCTTGAGATTCCTGTCCCTTGCTCTATTAGATGTGGGAAGTACGCATTAAAGAGATTACATTAAAGTATTTGGCCGTCTTACGATAATGGTAAGTATAGTATGATATGATTTTTATTACTGGAATGAATGTGTGATTTGACACTCTAGAAACTGTAGTCATGATTGCTGTTGTTGCTGTGATGAATGTACAGCCTCTTGGCCTTTAGGGAGGTGAATGTAGACAGCCGTGGCTGCCTCATTACTTCCAAGACATGTGATTGCTAATTTGTGTCCTTTCAAAGTTTTAAAACTACAGTGAATTACTAATATAGCTTGGATGTAAGGGTGTTTCATTATGTTCTCACGTAAAGAGGATGTGGCATTTTACATGTTTTGTTCTTTTCTAATAGATTACGAGCCTCAGACAATTTGCGAGCATCTCCAGTACTTGTTTGCCTTGTTGCAAAACAGTAATAGGCGCTACATTGACCCGTCAGGATTTGTTAAAGCCTTGGGATTGGACACAGGGCAACAGCAGGTAAGAGGCTTTTTTCTTTTTTAAATATTAAAAAGTACCCAAGCATTTATAATGTTTATATAAGGATAAGTCAAAAAATATTGCTACTAGGGCTCCAGTTCATACATGCATGGGTTTATTCCAAACAAAACGTGTTTAAACGTGTCTCTGAGATCAGCGGATGACTGCAGACAAGTTCTTTGAGTAAAACACTTGTCTTAGTCTTGTTAGGGTGCCTCCAAAGAAAGGATACTTTTTGTGCCATGGAAAAAACGATTTTAAAGTCGGGGTAATACCAAATTTTTAACAAAACTCAAGTGGACATCTTCCCAAATCATTGAAGCTTTGCAACAAATTTATGGGAATGCTGCTTCACATAAAATAACAGTTTTTAGATGGATCAAGCTTTTCAAGGAAGGTCTGGAAGACCTCAAAGATGAGCCAAGAGAGGGAAGACCGCTTAGAAAGTTATGGCGACTATCTTTTGGGATTCCAAAGGGATAATCTTGATAGATTTTCTCAAAGGACACAGAATGGCCATAGGGGCTTATTATGAAGAAATTTTAAGAAAATTTAAAACTGCATTGGTGAGAAAAAGGCCGGGAAAGTGGGCCCGAAGAATTTTTTTTTCCATCACGACAACACATCCGCTCATTCTTGGAGAGTAGCAAGGGCTGTCTTACGAGAATTTCATTGGGAAACCTTACTCCATCCACTCTACAGCTTGATCTTGCCCCTTTAGACTTCTTTTTGTTCCCAGAACTGAACATTTAAAAGGAACATGATTTGAGTCCCGTGAGGATGCCAAAACTGCTGTTTTGACATGGTATAAATTGAAGAGCTCAGAATTCTTTGGGGAATGGTTGGAGAGATGAAGACACCGCCATCAGAAGTGTCTAGACCTAGACGGAGGATACGTAGAGAAACAACAGCTTCAGATTTTTTTTTTTTTTTTAATTGTACTTCAGGTGAAGGCTTACAGAACAAATAGTTTCTCATGAAACAGTAGTACACATATTGTTTTATGACATTGGTTAACAATCCCA